>NW_001884559.1:149696-162403 GCF_000146915.1 Parastagonospora nodorum SN15 | reverse complement strand
CCACTACCGATAGATGCAGGCCTGTCCTAAAGTCTTCTAGAAAAGTCTCAGACACTGGGCAACATTAGTGGTGCTCACTGCCGCAGATCGAACAAGGAGGGCGTACAGAGTAGCAAAAGCAGATACTTGTGGCACGGTGGTGACCTCGGGCACAAAGTGTTCGGTAGAGCCCGGTTTCCTGGTTGCGCAGATATAGTGGCACTGGTGGGTCGCACAGGGCTGTGAGAGAGATGGTTTCTGGTCGAGTCCACTGTGGGTGCACTGGTGTTGTCGTCCGACGATGACAGAGACGTGGTCGGGATTGGTTAGTCTTCAGCCTGTCGATGGTCGATCCACAGTGCTGGGTGCGGCGTCGGCTACCGAACTGGGACAAGGGGACAGATGAAGGTCGTTCTTGTTACCGTCCACAGCAGAGGCGTTGCAAGATCTGGTGTTGCACGTTGACGATGCGATCCGGTGATGGTTGGCGGGGAAGACGAGCCTTGTGAGGTGCTTGGTGGTGGAGTTTGAGGCGTGCGGAGCGGCGATCCCTCCTTGTTAAGCTCAGTACCTGGGCGCCCTAGAGGGGTGATGGCGGAAAAGGCTGGAACCTGGGTGGGCCAAAGGCTTTGTTACCGCGAGCGAGTGGAGAGTGGTGGCCTCTACGTATATGTATGGCGGGCTACGGATGCTAGGATAGTGTCTTCGCGTGGCTGACTGGTGCGCTGGGGCTTCACATATCCCCAGGGCTCAACCAGGCGATAGGGTTTGTCCGAGCTTTGGGAGGATCTGGATCGGGATGAGAGATGAAGTAGGTATGGCACGAGAGCACGCCTCAGGTGAGGAGCGGGCGGGAACGCTATTCGCAGACGCACTACCTCACAAGTAGGCAACGCAGACGAGGCACGGCAGGCGCACTGCGACGAATGAATAATGAACCACACCGTTTAGGTTCAGGTTAGAGAGAGCCAGGCGAGCATGGGGCCGCAGACAACAATGCGCTGCCGGGGGTGAAAGCACCTGGGCACGTAGCGCAGCCAGACCCTGCCCGCTGGCCGTCTCTCGGACTCTGCTGGCGTGCGGGACGGCTTGGACCAGCAGAGTGGAGGGTGTCGCTTGCGCCGGGCCGGAGTGAAAGGGCCCTCTCCATCATCAGTCACGCCGCCATGAGCCATGACGTTGGGCGTGAAGGTCGCTCGCCGGGGTCTCTTTGACGCGTGCCATCTGCCATGAGCTGTCAAGGGAGCCCGAGTGAGATTGACGGGGCGGTGGCATGCGGCTCTCCTGACCCAGGTTTGCGGCACGACAAGAGACGGACAGCAGAAAATGCTTTTGTTTTCCCAAGTTCCAAGGGTGAGGAGCCTGGAGGCACTCTAGTGTGCGTCGGGACTGGCGCCAACACGCCTGGAAGCCTGCAGCGCACGGACGACGTGGGTTGGTCTGGCCCAAAGAAGCGCCGTGGCAGAGACAAAGACGCGACTTGAAAGACAGCTTTGCCTTGTTTGTTCAAGCTCGCCGTTTCCCAGAGGCGTATCCCCGTTGCTAGCAGCGCTGATCGCGGCTGCAGACGTGCGAGATCGATTTGAAGCGTGCGGGAGCAGGACTGCGCGCCTGGCCGTCACAGATGCGTCCCATCACTGTGCATCATGGCCGTAGCAGACCTCAGCGACATCTGGAGCTGGGATCCTGCCCATCCCTGTGGACTGCCTCGGCGACCTCTCCAGCGGCCGTGCGTCTGCCGCACAGCAGTTTACCTAGCTGAGCTGGATGCGCTAACCATGTGGGAGCAGGAGTGCGAGTAGCACATGATTTGCGATTGACGACACTGCGCTTAAGCACCTCGTCTGCAGCGACGGCAGAGAACAAAGAGGGTCGAGGCGTTTCCGCTGATCGACGTGGCGCCCGCTCCCTGTACAGTGCTGCACATACGGTATATTGCCATGATGCCCGCGTTGCACACGCTGTTGGTCATCAGCCGGGGAAGTGCTTATTGGCTCCGTGTGTGTAATCATTGGCCTCTGTGCACTGTCGTCTGTGAGCAGCTTCGGTGACGTCTATAATTAGACGACATGCTACGGTATATTGCCTGCGGCACGTGTGCATGCAAAGCACACATGTGCAGCAGCTGAGCGGAGGTGGGTAGGCCCATGCTCGACCTCATTTCTCTGACGCCAGTTCCGGCGCACTAGATACCGTCGTACATTTTACCCAGCTGGGGGATTCCCACGTGGAAGCGCAGCTGAATCACATCCGAGCGCGCCCAGGTTCGCGTTTGCGCGCGTCTGATGATGCCATGTACGGCTCAGGGCCTGCTCAGGTCCATGCTTCGCATCAATGGAGCGAGAGTCGCAGCCAAACGATAGGCACGTCCCATATCACATTGCACCAAGTTCCAACGCGCGCCCGCTGGCGTCGCGAGTGACAGATGCTGTGCGGTCAGGTCGTGAAGCCAGTTGGCGCTGGCTGCCCACAGCGGGCGCATCGAAGCTTCGGCTGGCTGGCTTCGTGCATGTGGTGGTGTCGTCGACGGCTTCCCAGCGGCCTGGTTAGCTGGCTGGCGGGAGAGTGCTGCGACCAGGACCTGGGCAGTACCAGTTCTTCCGCCGTCGATCGAGGGGGCTTCTGCTCTGGCCACTTGGTTTGACTCCTGGAGCTGCTCTCGTCGACGCTATGCTGGATAGAGCCCGTGCAGGGTCGAGGGGAGATCTCCAGCCGCAAGCGAGATGGCCGTGTGGAGAGGCTTTTTGGCTTGCTGGCTTGCTGGTGCTCCCCCCGTCTCGGCACCCACGGTCCAGTGAACGGAAGGCGTTGCAAGGTCGGACCGCCTTGACAATCTGTCGGGCTGTCGCATTGCGTCGATATCATACATGATGACACCTGTTGAGGAACATGGACTACCAAAAGGAACCGCAGCCAGCATCGTGAGACATGGACCGTTCCCCTTCATTTCGTGTCGCCATGTTTTCGTGTAATCCCAGGTGCGTCTGTCCAATAGAACAGAAAAGTAAGCGGCCGCACTAGAAAGTCTTGCTGTGTTGTGATGTTGACCGGTCGCGCTCGATCTCTCCGTCTCTGCGCGCGCGCTTGCGTCGCCAACATGACCCGGAGCCCTACCACCACTACCTATGCAATTGAGTTCTCCATCCCAACTCTGTTAAGACAAATTCAGACCGAAGTGCAGACGGGGTCGAAACACCACGGCTGCTTGGGGGACGGTGCAGCCAGCTGGAACCTTTCTGCCACGGTCACCCCTGTCGCTCTATTCGACGACCTCTCCATCGGAGCACGCCTCTGCACTAGCGCCCTCCAGGGCTCCACGCCCGTCTCCGACCGTACCACAGATGTCGTCATCCTGTCATTGGCTGCCGCAGCTCAGCAGCCTCGCGGAGCCGAAGTACTTAGATGAGAGCACTCTATTTGCCCGTCGCACGGCGGTGTTCTGGGCAAATGCCTACGAAAGTGTCAGTGACGTCTCTCCTCATGTGACCCAAACCTTCTGTCCCCCTCAGCAGCTGTAGGACTAGCCCTACTCACTCACTATCACAGGCGGGTTTTGCGCTAGAATCGCACGATTGGCACCAGATCTGGGAGCGCCACGCCAACGCCGGAGCGGCCGAGTGGGCTCCACAGGCGGAGTAAAGTTAAACCGCAACCGCACCCCTGTCCCTTGTTAGCGTTCCATGATTTCACAGCGTGCAAGCGAGGACGCCCAACCACTCTGCTGGGCCACGGGCCACTTCAACATGGTCAAAAAAGAGCTTTCGCATTCGCGTCAGATCCATGGTCCATGGAGATTATCTGCCGCTGGCGTCAACGGGTGACTGCATCCATAACGCGCGAGCCTCCTCGCCGAGCCCGGTCGATCTGCACTATTCGCGCATTCTAATAAACTCATCGTTACCGACAATCTTATCCACGCGCATTTGCACGGCAACAAGCCGAACGACTCGAGGACCACGGGCTCGTGCTTGGACGTTTCGTAGGACTGATGAAACCGAAATGATGGCAAGTCACAATCAGGGGTGCATGTTCCGAATTTTGCCCCGCAAGGAACTTTTGCCTGCCAGCCTACTGCAGCACGCGAGTAAGTCTTGAAATGATCCCTATGCGTTTGCTTCGACCACATTTGTGTCATCGTTTGGCCAACATCCTCTCCTGCGTAATGCAGTGACTATCCCTCCAATCAGACGCCGTTTCGCTAAACCTTGCACCTCAGCTGCGTCCAAGCGTTTCGTGTGCAAGCTACCACACCTCCACCTGCCCCTAACCGCTTGCTTCGACTCCGACCGGCCGAAATGTGATTTGCTCACATTCGCTTATACACATTAATGTCATTGGAGCCTCCTCCTTCACCGATGGGCCAGATCGGAAAAGATGATGTTCAGCCGCGTGCTTCCAGCACCTGTCTCCCTAGTACACCAGTCTAGTCACTAAGGTTTCTTTTCTCGGAGGCATGTGGCCGACAGAAAGCAGTGCGATGCATCAAACATCATCTTGAGCCAGCAAGGCCCGAGAGAGAAGTACTTGCCACGATCAAACACAAGACGCCGTGGCGGACGCCAGCATCGTTGAGGATCCCGAGGATCTTCACCGGGCGCTGTCGTTCATTGCCCGAATCAGTACTCCCCAGCTGTTGTGCCCGCTAGCCTTTACGCCGGTAAAGCCATCCCGTCTGGATCGTGCGCGCCTCAAGGCAAAGATGCACGCAGGGTACGCCTTCCTGGGAGCATATCTACTGCAGACACGACCCCTCCATCCCTCACACACAGAGCCCCTACTTAACTTGGCAAAGGATCCTGACTAAATGAGGAATAACGATATACCACGTCCAGTGAGCACAACGAATTGTGCGCGCGCTTCGTTACTCAAAATCCGAAAACGGGCCACTGTTGGAAAGACCTGCAGCCGCTCGAACTTGTCAGCAGTGATATGCACAGGTTCGCGACATCATCCTTCGTTATGCAGTTGCCGCAGCGACTCCTGTACATCATTGACCATGAAATCCTTTCTTGGCGACCCGAAACGCGCCCATACTCCGCGTCTTGCAAAGTCCGCCAATAGCCTACTTGAGAGTTTGTACATCACACTCCTCCTCGGACCTATTCCCTGTTGACGCTCACGCGCTTCACAAAGTGGGGTCATTATACTGACCATGGGCCGCATCTCGATCGTTGTTTGATACTCGGTAGCTGACAAGCCGAACGAATCCTTCAGTCTCGTTATTGATTGAATCAAGTGGCCTTCGTCTCGGACTGTCGTAGACCGCTCTCGATCTCCATGCAAACCCGCTTTACGCTCACAGGCCCGAAGTCGCTATTAGACGATGGGGGCCCCGGTGCGACATGATGCCCTCCTGCGGGAGGTGATGTTGAGTACGGTCACTTTGCTTTTCCAAAATCATGCTAGGCAGCCCTCCAGACCCATCATCACGGCTCGTGGCCCACAATACCTGCCGTCATCGGTCGCGTATAATTCTTGTCCCAGCGCAGTGACGAGGTAAGCCATGATTTGTTGTGATAATTAGAATATTTATTCTTTTTGTCCATGTCTTACTATACTGGTGTGCGGTGCGACAGGAGTCTGGCTAGTCATATGGTCTTCTGTACATGTCCGGGGTCAAGTTCAAACGCTACAAAAGTTCTAGTTTCAAAGTCGCCAGCAAAGTCTAGGCCGCTCGTCCGCTCAGCTCGCTTCCAGAACCATCACTCACGCGAGAATCTTTCACGATGTCTCCGAGATTCAAGCCGGGGAATGCAACTTCATAACCGCCATATCTAGCCACCGGCATGTCTTTCCTACACGGAGTTAACACGCGGTGAATTGCAGTCAGTAGGTCACGCATACCCGGCAACCGGTTTTCGCCAACAGGACAGGCCCCCAAAGCGGCGGTGGGTGACTGTGGCTTACGGTCCCACGTGTAAGATCCCGAAAACCATGTCAGCATGCACTTCGATTGCCCTTGGCAACACTGTGGGTAATCGTCTGATATAAGCAATCTTAGCCAGATCTGTTTCGTCGCCCGTTTGCCCTGCTTTAGCTTCAAAGTCTTCATGCCGCCCAAACCAAATCCGGTCGCTGCAGCGTTTGGCCCGCGTTTGCTATCTTGACCTGTAGATTGGGACTCGTACAGTCATAAATTCACACCTTGTTTGACAATCAGCAGGTGCGCGAGAGGCCGCGCGGATGTCCGTTGTGAGTGCGGCTATTTTTACATACATCGCACGGGCAAGTCACTACCATCATGTCTCTTCTCAGACATTACAATCCTGCCTCAGCCGGTCCATCACATATGGTCTGGTCTGGTCTGGTCTACAACACCGAGGTCCCAGTCCTGCCGTAAGCAGCGCATTGCTGACACGCCAAGACCGCATGTAGCCCGTTCTTCCAGACGCTGACTTGTCCGCCCACGCGCAAGATTCAAGTCCGCTTAGTCTACCGACCCATCTGACTACTTCATTGTAGAAGACCATGCAAGTCACGTCGTTGTTTGTTTGCCTCAACCATCACACTCCACTCCCGTACCACTCAGCTTAGTCTTACCCATCACAACCACAACATCTGAGCATCAACACATCAAATCAGGTATCTCACCCGCTCCCTCCTCTCCCCTCCCATGCAATTTGAGGAAAGAAAGTCTCACACTCGAGCCTTACACACTCCCAAGCGCGCGCGTTCACCACCTCGTGATCCCACCCTTCCCCCCAAGCGCCGAAAATAGGCAACACGCTCATCCCGTGCACATACACGTATGGGTTTTACTCTCGCAAGAGGCAAGTCTGCGTCTTACAAATGAACTGTGTGTGCGCAATACGGGGGCGTGTTGAGCGAGCTGCCTAGTAAGGTATCGGGGGTGTGGTACCAGGGCGAGACAGCGGCACGGACGGGAATAGAAGAGGGTGTGGCGCTTGGGTTAGTATTTGTGTTTATACCCATGTTTTATACGAGGGTGTGAGGCGATGGGGTTGGATTCGCGTGTCGCCGTGTCATTGTATTTCCAGAGTATGAGGTATCAGAGGATATGGGCTCTTGTGCTAGATGCGGTGTTGGTGTGAACTAAGTTTCCTGCTGGTTTTGTGCTCGAGGCGGAGAGCCTGTTCGTGTGTACATTGACATTGCACGGGGATGAGGGTCGCGTCGCGGCGTAGGATTGAAGGATCAAGAAGATGTCGCACTGCGCATATCTGTTGGTGAACTGCATTGTCTGATTATCATCGCCCTCTCATGGAACTTGCCAATCGAGTATACCTAGAAGGTAATGTTCAGACATCCGGACTGTCGGTTTAAAATTCGACTCGCAGCTACATACGTGTGGAAGCTCCATGCCTAATCCAAGCTTACGGTGACTGCCGGTGGGAGGGCGTCTACGCCAGAATGCTATTGATCAGACCCAACTATCAGTTTGGCATTCCTTGAGTCCATGAAGACGCTCATTCCAATACGGCATCGTGACGCCTAATGCTCTCATCACTCGATCCTATCTGCTTCTCGTATCATGAGGCTTAATCGAGTGGCCTTACGAAGCCAAAGGACTTTTTTGCGCCATGCGAAGACAATGGAACATGCGTCCGCGTCGTTTCCAGAACGCCGGCCACCATCCCACCCGCACCATGCTCTCAACCTCGCCTTGATCATACAATCCAGCAACCCCGCCCATCTCTAAAGTCTACTTTGAGTAGAATATGCTGATTTCCTCCGTCCCAAAAAATCTTTAAGGACTTACCATCGCTCAAATCATGGTGATTTCCTTAGCTCATTGAAGCGTAGGGGACTGTTCCCGGGGTCCTGAGAATCGTTTCGGCACGGAAGTTTATTAAACGACTGTGCTTATTAGGAAAGTGCGAAGATAACTGCTTTCTCTGTATGTACATGATTCGAGCAAGCGCCTTGATATCTGCCTATGCTGCAGTGGGTGTTAGCAGACAGTCATGAAAGAGTTCGATGGAATGGCTGTTTGACGGGCAAGAACGCCGAGTTATGTGGAAGCTGGTCAACTCCCATCACATATGTGTTGGTGGACATCAAACATATGCTCGCTCAGACAATCATGTTACGGGAAGTGAGTTTTTGGCAAGGTGTGTAGGATCTGAAAGCTTTTATTCAGCGCCAGATGGGAAGATGTACATCCTGCTACTTTGCGAAGCTAGAAAAGCGACTCAAATAGCTTGAGTACAGTGGTGCAATGAAGCGTCAACGACGACAGCCAATGTCCACGTTCATTCCCAAGACCATCCAACTTTTTGTCTTCTGCAACATTCATCCAAGCAGACTCTCACATCTCCTGGCGGAATTTCGACCCTCCATCTTCCGAAACCTCCGTCCTGCAGTTCATGCATCCAATCTACTGTCTGATACCACCCATCGCCTCCCTGAACGTCTCCAGACCCTTGCTCAGCATGTCCTTCTTCGACTCCAAGAAAGCACGCTGCTGCGATACCTCCAGAGGCTCTGCGGCCACGAAATCGATCTCTTCCTCGGTCATGTCGGTCACGGTCAGGGGCGAGAAGATCGTATCTGGAAGTGGGTGGACGAGATGGCGCTCGATGACGGTCTTGGCCACGGCGTTGACGAAGTACTTGAGTTCATCCTGTCATATTGGTTAGTGGGTGCCATGATGCACAAGGGCGGCGGCGGTTGCCTTGTAGTAAGCTCGCGCGGTGTCCAGAGCTTCTTGGCTGGAGAAGACGTCCATGTCCATCTCGACGGCGGCACTCATGTTCGCCTCAAACTTCGCGGGGATGACACCGAAAAACGGTGGATAAGTAGGATAGGCTTCACGGGTAGCAGGATGCTGTGCGGCGATTGCAGCATCTTTGGTGATCTTTTGGTACTTGCGCTGACGTGTCTTCTGGATCATGTCTGTGAAGTAGTGGTTGTAAGTACTAGGATGGCGCGCCTTGTCCTTGAGAATCTTGCGCAGCTCGTCCTTGGCTTCGACGAGGCTTGAGGCGAGGGCAGCGTCTACGCTCAGAGAGGTAATCTTGCTCTTGAACTCGGGCGGCGCAATGTGCTCAATGACCATGTATACGAAGTTTTTGCAGGCGCGTGCAACCTTGTTGATATGCCTGGCGGCGATGATCTCCCAGGGCTGTGATTGCTCCCAGAAGAGGTGCGAGATCAACATAGGCTGGAACGTTCCTGGAAGCTCATAGCCACGGGAACGCTCTAGTGTCTTCTTGACCCACTCAATGGCCTCACTCCGAGTGAGCTGCTTTGGTTCCGGCATGAACAGTACATCTGCATCCTCTCCTTCGAGCTGATCAAGCTCTTCTCGAGCCCTCTCGTCCTCTTCCATGTCTTTCTCTCTATCGCCAGGACCGGCACCAAAGCCGTACTTATGACCACGAAGACGCATATCCTTGGCAAACCCCAGGTTGAGATACTGCACAACGGATCTGAACCGGCTGATGTTCTGAGAATGGTCAACTGCTGCTTCCATGTTAATTGAGCCGAAGAACGGAGAATCGTAGCAGCCTTTGGTAGCTGACTTCAGCACATCGTTGACACGCATACTGGTCTTCATCAGTACCATGCGCTGCTCCTGCAACGTGTTCCTCTTATCGCCTAGCTTGTCAATGCTCTTGATCGTATTCCGGAGCTTGCTTTCCATCTCGTACTTCAGCGAAGGAAGCTCTTTGATGAGATGGTTTAGAAGCAGCTTGCTTAGGCGTTCTCGTAGCGAAGTGATCCCAACAACTTCGCGAGGCATGTCGGCGTACCTGCCCTTGTTAAAGAACAGCGTCTCATCACCGTTGCGCTCCTCAAAGGAGAACGTCATCTGATTGTCGCCACGGTTCTTGAGCATGTGCCATCCACGCTCAAGGTAGATGTCTTTGTTCTGCGCGAGATCGATCCAGCTTTTCTCGTTGTCGCTACCTTCACGAAGGAAGTCTGGCTTGGTGATGATGCCCAGCGTGCGGCGACCCTTTTCGTCAATCTTGCGACAGTGATCTAGAATGATCTGGTTGGCGTAATCGTTCTTCGCACTGACTACCGCAAGGATGATCGTACGGGAGTTAGTCATATACTGCTTGACCAGGTTCAAGATGAGCTCCTTGTCAGTCTCGGTCTGAGCTTTGTTCGTTGCGTGAATGAGACCAGGTAGATCGACCACAGTGCTATGCCGAATCAGCAGAGATACCAGGGCAAGCATGAGCAATGACTCACAGCTGTGGACGGCTCGGGCCAGTGATCTCGATGGACAAGACATCGCGCGAGAATGCTCTTGAGTTGATACCTCCCACGATACCTAGACCCATGGCTTGCGTAGCCTCATCGATGACGTCGGGTAGTTGGCTGAAGTCATTGATAGACTTGCTGAATGAATTCAGTTTTGACTGCTCCAGAAGTGGCCGGGTCTTGTCTGGCGTGATGGTGATGGTACTGGTCGAAGCCTGTGAGCGTCGTAGAATGATCTAAAACTTGTAAGCTTGCTCTGCAGTCTTGCGACTAAAATGCTAAAGCTCACCTCAGTAGCGAAGCGGGTACACAGGTTTTCTTTGCGAGGAAATGGAATCTCAGTAATCGCCTCGAGCACTGAGCTCTTGCCAGAAGACTGATCGCCGCACACTACCAACTGCGGAAGCTCGACAATGCCACTGAGTCCTTCGCGACGGAGCTTGTCGACAAGGTCCATGACCTTGCGCTGATCCGCCGACTGCAAGGCCTGCAGTGAGCTTGTTGTAACCGCATCGGCATCGATGAAGGTGGGAGTCAGTTGCGCGGGCGTTCCGGCATCGCTATCACTTGAGGTCATGCTTGCGACGTCGTGAGTGCGCGTCGCTAGGTGAGGTAGAAAGGTGAGAGAACATTTTGGGTAAGAGAGTAGGAAATCTTTTGTGGGCGGAAGCGCGCCAAGGCCCGAGCGCTCCAGCAGCCAGCCGTGGTGAGGTACAGGTGAAAGAGCAGAAATCAACAATTGCGTTGCATAATTCCTTCGAGTACTATGCAGGCAGACCTGTCACGAGTTGTTCTCAATGCTTTAATGCATGGACAGGGCCATCATGTATCAACAAGCGTAGTCATCTGGATGTACAGAGCCGAAGTCCAGCGCTGAAGGTATTCGACACGGTGACCACAGACAGACAGACAGACAGACAGACAGATAAACGACCGAGGAAGAGTACAACGGCAGTGACTACAATCTAGAACAGACCAAGGTAATCTCTTGATAGGAGTTTGAAGGAGAAAACTGTCGTTAGAGGATACGTATGCATGTCTGCAAGAAGCAGCAGCAGCAGCAGCACTGGAGAAGACTATGACCAGTCAATACAGATCCCGCATCTCGTTTAGCAATGCATCAAACCACGAGAACCATCACCATTACTAGTAAGACCTAGCCCTACAAGAAGAAAAATCTATACCAAACCCTACACCGACAATTATCTACAACTTCGCCCCACCCGCCCCCTTCAACCGATCCCAATCCTCCATCTTGAACACCACATACCCGTCATCCCTCTCGCCCTTGATCCCCAGCGCTGAGGGATGCCAATACATGGTATCATACACAACCTCGCCCTTCTCCTCGCCCTCCGCCTCCGCCGCCTCCTTATCCGCGCGCTCCACAATCTTCCTTAGATCAATGCCATCATTCCTCAGCGGGACCTTGTTCTGTTTATTGTTATGCATCGTCGTCTGCTTCTGCTGAATGCGCAAGAACACTGGTACCGCGTATTTCGGCAACTTGGCGCGCGCATGCGCGAGCAGCGCCTGGAAGTCGAATTTGTCGCGGTGCTCAGGCGCGATGTAGATTGCTGCGCAGCCAGCGCGCCCGTCGTGTCCGGGGACTTCGACGCCGTAGACGTTGGTCTCAAGGATGCCTGGGAAGGAGCCGAGGGCCTCTGACACTTCAGCGGTGGAGACGTTTTCTGATTTCCAGCGGAAGGTGTCGCCGAGGCGGTCCATGAAGAACCAGCGGCCGTCGCGGTCGCGGCGCAGGGCGTCACCGGTGCGGTACCAGAGGTCACCCTTCTTGAAGACGTTGCGTTCGAAGCGCTTCTGCGTGGCTTCGGGGTTGTTGTAGTAGCCGACAAAGGCGGATTCGTGGGGCATTTGCACGAGGATCTCGCTGCCTTCTTCATAGGCTTTGCGTTTGCAGAAACCGGTTTTGGGGTCGCGGATGAGGTCGCCGGTTACGAGGTCGCATTCCACAGGCACGTAGAGGTTGTGTGTGCGCCAGCGGTCGATGAGGCCTTGGTGGCCGACTGCGGTGGCTGTGAAGGGACCCCGGGAGCCATTCCAGAGAATCATGACACCCTCGGTACTGTTGAAGAACTCGCCGACAATCTCGATGCCAAAACGGTCAACGAAACGCTGCCAGACGTCTGGGCGAAGACCGTTGCCGAACATGGCTCTGACTTTGTGTTTGCGGTCGAGCTCGCTGGGCGGACTGTTGACGAGGTAGCGGGCCGTCTCGCCAACGTACACAATGGCAGTCGAATTTGAGTCGCGGACATCGGTCCAGAATCGTGAAGTGGAGAACTTGGTACCGATGCAGACGGTCAAGCCGCTGAGCATGCAGACGAGTGCAGTTGTGCCGCCTGTGCCGTGATACAGAGGCATACAGACATACCATCTGTCGCCATTGGGACCTGGCTTGAGTCCCATCTGGGCCACGCGACCCGTGAGACCAGTAGCTCTTTGCGTCTCGAACGGACAAGCCTTGGGGTGTCCAGTAGTGCCACTGTGTGTGTAACGCCGCCGCTCTGCTCTCACGCCTATCCTCCAAC
>NW_001884559.1:50156-149596 GCF_000146915.1 Parastagonospora nodorum SN15 | reverse complement strand
GTGTAGAACAAAAAGGATGGAGGAAACTTCCCCCTTCGCAGCCATTTCCTCATCTCATCATCCGGCCTCTTCGGCTCCATCCCTCGAAATCTCCCCCCTTCAGCCCGCTGATCCAGCACCCTTGATCGTCATACCCAGCTCGCCCTCCCAACCCGATCCCTCACATCCTCGATCCTCTTCCGGGCACTCGGCATCCTCATCAACGATGACGACCTTGGCGCCCGCAATCTTGAAGCAATGCACCAGCGAGTCGCCCGCCAAGTTGTAGTTGATCCACGCCGGCGCCGAGCCAATCGACCACGAGCCGAGGTGTGTGAAGAGGAATTCCGGGCGGTTTGTCATGTACATGGCGACGAGCTCACCCGACTGCACGCCGTTCTGCAGCATGTATTGGCCATAGCGGCAGGCGTTGGCGTAGGTTTCGGCCCAGGTGTAGCAGCCATTGCGGGACCAGATGGCTTCGTCGTGTGCGGGCAGGCGCTGGACTTGTGCTTCGAATTGGTACCAGGGAGACTGGCCTCGTCCTCGTGCTGTTGCTCGTTAGCGGCTGTCTGTGGACATGTCGGATGTAAGCTCCGCACCATTCTTCTCAAACGCGCGCTGCGTCGCCTTTTGAGCGCGCAGGGCTGATATGTCTTTGCTGAAGTGGTATTTGGCGTCGATGTATGCGGCTGCAGCAGTTGCGCCAGCGATGGCGCCAGCAACGGCCTGGGGAGCTGTGGTGCTTGATTAGCTTACGCAGCTCGTGTACAACGGAGCACAGCAACAACGAACCGATCGGAAGAGCCATGCTGGACCCTTATCTACAATGGAATACACAAGAATATGGGAGCAGACACAATGCAGGTGGAGATGATCAGGCAACACAACAAGAGGGCATGTTCAAGTTTCCCCGAGCTGTAACACGTCTAATAAACCAGGTGCATGGCATCTGCGACGCCAACGCAGGTGATCAATTGCCGAGGGTTCCTCGGCCGCCTCGAAACGGCGGCGACAGGGGATGCCCGCCATCCCGCATGGGGCCACCCCACGCGCAGGCCCCACAAGTTCTCCAGTCGTGGCGCACTTCACGCGAACACGATGTGCGAGGGCTGCATTCCCTAGTTCGGATAATGGAGTCGGGCAGATGAGGTTTCGAAGACTCTTGCAGGAAAAACGCTTGGCAACATACAACGTTCCTCGCTATACTGACCCATTTTCCTCCGGCATATTTGCTCCAACTTCTGTAACTAAGAAACCGTTTGGTTTGGATCAACACTACGTATATGACGAGGGTTCGGTTGGGTTCTAGGCTGATACTACGAATAACTTCTCCTACCACGCTCTTACGTTGCGGTTGAGTGCTTCGGTTCCATCGCCAAGCTACTGCATCAACAATGGTAGGCTGATGTGATCGTGCTGTGTACGTATATCTTATTCCTGTCCGCACATTTCCTTGATTGCAGAAAGAAAATGTTCAGAGAGAGCGCCCGATCCGGAATAATCTCGGCCTATGAAACTATCCTTTGTTCATGTTCAAAAGCAAGTACACCCCAAGTGCGTGCCCCTAGTACACAGTCTTCTTAGCAGCGCGCAATTGGTGAAAGAAAAATAATTACACCGAGTGCCGTAACCGGAACTACTGTAGAATAACCCATTTGTGTATTTGAGCAGTACGTACTCGAAACAGGAGTGGGTTGCTAACGCACATAGTGTTCTTTGTAATGCGCAATTGTGGAAGGAGGGAAAAAAAAAATACCGACCTTGGGAGCGAGTACTTGCACATGTCGAACAACAAAGACTATATTGTAGTATACATGGTATTAAGACCTCGCCATGCTGGTCTATCCTTTTCTACGTCTTGTCTGCTCACCTACTCGATTGGATATTCGCTCGTATACACACAATAGCTCACTTCCCCATCGAAATATTTCTCCCTCATCAACATGGATGCAGAACGTCCAAACCTTCTGTGGACGCCTGAATTGGCACTTCGTTCTAAAGAACAGGTACTTCTAGAAGATTGGAAGGCTCCAAATAAGAGCGCCGCATCTTTGAAACAAATGGAGATTCTCACCTCGCCTGCCCCTGCTGATCTGACGACATGGACTACGTTGAAACCAAATCCTGCTGTGGTACTTTTTTACCAAGCGCATCTTAGCCCGCCTATTCCATCCATGGAGGAGATTGACGAAGCAACTGCAAAGAGTTCTCTTCATAAAGATCTTCACCTGCACAACGTATGCAGGATTGGAGACACAGTCATTAAATGCAGCGCTAGTCCTGATATCATAGAAATAAGCAAGGCACAGTAATGCATTGCACATTAAACTAACGAAGAGAACTAAACTAGGAAGCTGAGAATCTGCTTTTCCTTGCACAAAAGCGTCCTAAGCTGCGTATACCTACTGTTTTGGCTGCCTGGTCAACTACATCTATAACCGGTAGCGCAATATATTGCCTAATGATGAATTTTATCGAAGGCATCCCCTTGGACCATGAAGAGTTTGCAGGATTGCCGATACATGCGCAGAATATCATTTGTGCCAAGGCATCATCACAACTTCGTTATCTGCGCGAGCTTCCATCTGAGGGATACTACGGACGGGTTCATAAAAAAGGGTGGTTGTGCCCGCCAACAGGCTTGAACTCAAATACAAGCTCACACAGAATGGTTGTCGGGCCGTATCAAACCTACGAAGAATACTGTGCAGCTGTCTATCGTAGTTCGCAAGTACAAAAGGCCGCAAGCTATTCTTGTGTAGATTGGCCCTCAAAGCACGCAGAATTAATGGCGCGGCTCATATCTGTCTTCCCTGGCTGGGGACCCCAAGAGCCAAAGCTCACATGGATGGATCCAAAGATTGCAAACATCATCGCTCGACAGGTCGAAGGAGACAACGGAGGTGAAGACTGGGAAGTTTTCTTGATTGACTGGGAGTGTCTCGGGTGGTACCCTGCTTGGCTCCAAGGGCTGCAAGTGGATTCCTGCTGCAATATCATGCTTCGCGATCCTGAGCAGCCATCAGAATTCCATCCGTACAGAAGTTCGGAAATCAAAGGGAGGGTAATGAAGGATTTCGATCCCGAACCAGATTGGGAGAGGATAGCCATGGTCCACAGCCTACACTGGGTCTTTTATTAAATTGCCTAGTCATTCCATCTAATGCAAGAAGCATCATTCCACACTCCTAAGCAGTCAGAAAACCATGTCGGACGAATTGCGAGCAGCTTCACCGAAGCCGCCAATAATATTAACTATGCACCAACTAATCGCATACACCAACACCAATTCTCTCAAGCATCAATTCAATAACAGCAAAGGTCCATCCAAATCCACCTCGCCAACATGATACAATGAAGTGTGGTATATAGTAGTATAAATCGTCCCCTATTTTGTAATGCATCTGAGGTGCCTGTGCCATCAGACGCGTAAGAAACCATCAACGGGTCGAGCTACCAGAACAAAGGAAAGCCGAATAGTGGTATCGTGCAGAAAGTCCAGCAAGTGATGTGTAACAGGTAATGACGAATGTCGGGGTAAAAGCGCCGGTGCGGGCTAGAGTCGCAAGCTTGCTTGTAGACGAAGGTGTGCGTAAAATATATGGTGTGTATATGGAGGTTTTGAATGTAGATGCGTATAACATGGGTATATGGCTGAGGTAGATGTTCGTTACTGTCTGCATGTTTCAGATGCGCACGTAGTTGAGTGGGCTGTCGGCAGCCTGGTAGTTTTGCGATGGCGGGAGGTGAGGGAGCGAGAGCCGGGCTACGGAGCTACGCTTAGCTTATCTGATCTCTCGCAAAGATGAAGATAAGAAATCGGTCGACGTCTAGTAAAAGAAGCACTAACGCTCTCGGAATCCATTTGGCGAATCTTCCTTTCTCGCCCAGCACCTGGTGCTTCCAAGATGCGTGCTGCGCTCGTACAGTGGCTGGTAACACTAGCGCGTTAGTAAAACATATAGGAACTCGGCATCAGGAAACTTACATCTTCGTCCTTGGCAATCTTGACGTCCAGGACTAGGTTCCGGATTTCTTCGCACTTTGGCCAGCTTGGGTATGGCGTGCCCTGAGCGCGTTGTACGCTAACAATCACATCTCCCATGATCTCGAACTTCTTCCAGTTGATTCTTTCTTTGCCAACAACGCCACCTGGTGGGGCTTCTTTGCTGTCTCTTCCTAGTACAGCAGCGAACACGTTGACACCAGGATGTGGCGCCAACGCTGAGTCAGTCTTCTTCTTGTCTCCAACGATGGTAGAATTGCCTTCGGATGCGGACACGAGATCGCGGCGATGGAGGGGAATATAAGGAATGCGTTCTCCTGAGCTGTTATCCCACGCCAGGCGGTATGCAAAGTGCGACTTTTGAGAGCCCATGAGAATGTCGAGTTTCAGAAAATCATGCGTCGTTGCTTGCGGCACCAGATCTCGCGTAGCCAACAAGCGATGGACCGGGGCACTCTTGATTCCTGAAATGATCGCAGTCAGGGAGTTGTAATTGTTCAACTTGCGGAGTTGTCTGGCGATCTTCATCCACTTCTCAAGCATCAGAGCTCTATGCTTCGGTTTGTCGCGGAGAAGAATGTAGTTCTGGACCAAGTAAAAGACATGGTTGAAGTGCTCAGTCATGCGTGTCACGTTCTCCAGATTTCTGCACCTCTTTCTCTCCTCCGCGTTCAGGCTGACGTGTCGCACCAGATCTCGAGGACGGACGGAAGAGAACATGATCCAGTCGATTCTGGTCAGCTCCTTGGCAATCGCTTCATCCGATTCGCTCATAAGCTGATGCCATTGGATCTTCGATAATGGTTTGATCGGGTTCGGCTCCAGCTGCTGAGCCAGTCGTTCGTTCTTCTCCACTTGCGTGAGAAGTGCTTGTGATGATCCTAGAGACCCGATGGTGGAGTTGGTATTCTTCGTTCTGGTAGTTAGGACACTGTCGCGAGCAATAGACGTGCGATCGCCGGAGAACGTCAGATCGCCAAACGACTTGGTGAAATCTCCTTCGTCGGAATCCTCGTCGAGCACACTGTGGTGGAAGACTGGTATCTGGTCATTCTGCGCGCGCAGTCGATCGTTGCACGCCCACTCTGTATCGTCATCCTGGATGACCCACTCGAGGTCGTGGATAATCTCGTTCGCCGCCACCGCATACTCGCGACTAGACGCCAGAGCGGATGCAAACTTTCGAATCAGTCTGCGTGTCGTGGGATATGCAAAATCGCCAGGATAGTGGGAGACCCATTCCTCCAGAACAGCAAGATAACGCAAATGTGCAACAACGCGCATAATAGGCAGACTCTTGTCCTTGCTAAGGGCATCGAATCGCTTCAGAATTGCATCCAGCAGCTGTCCCGGGGTCGCAAACTTCCGGTAGAGAGCTAGGAATATGGCGACAAATTTCGAATCGTTCTTCGACATTGGCTGGGCCAGTAATCGGTCCACCAGCTGATCGAAAGTGTATCCCGTCTCGTCGGATGGCTTCACGGACATGATGCTCTGTGCGGTATCAGAATCTTGGTCATCGGATTCTTGCGAGTCGTATCCAGGCGATTCATCGGCGTTGAAGAATGTCTTGTTTGCGTCACTTGGCTTATAGCGATGTCCTTTTCCTTCAGTCGATGCTGGTCGGTACCGCACCGAAATCTCAGAGCTGGCGCGTTCGTGTTTTCGCCACATGTCTTTGTGAATGGAGCGAACAGCTGACGAGTTTGCTCTTCGTCGTGCCGTAGATGCTTGTGATCGAGCTGCATTTGATAGTCAACATTCGCGTCCAATCGGATATAGTATCTACAGTCTCACAGAGCAAGACAGGGCTCGTTTCGAAGTTGCTGAGACAGAGGAGGGCCACTCACGTCGTTTTGCCGCAATGACGGTCCTTGTCACGAATGTCAGACATTCTCGCTGTGTGTCGGCAGAGGACGCAGAGCTCTGAAAGACACGCACGTCCCCGAGAAATGTCTTTGCTTTTTGTTCGACCACGGAGGGGTCAACTTCGCGATGCGCGGGGTGCTGGTCGCATTTGCAGGCGACAAGAACGAAGGGGATGTGTGCCTTGGCCAGTATGCCTGCAAACCGCGTTAGCTACACGGCGTTTCCTCGCGCCACGACTGCACTGACTCATCAATTCTGGCACGCCGGCCAAACTCTCCTTGACTGTCACGTCGTACATGGTGATTGCGCCGTCGATGCGTGGTGGTGCTGCGTCGTCGGCAGCCTTGGGCCACTCAATGACGTTGCCCGGCTTGACGTGAATGTCGTCGATCTTGAGCTCCACGAAGCGCACCACGTAGGGGATGTTGTCGATGGTCCATTTCCTGTGGCATTGGGTCGGTGGTGTTGTGTCGGCCAAGCCCAGGGCTTTTTGCATGAAGGTGGTCTTGCCAGTGCCGGGCGCGCCAATAACGGCGATGTTCATGTCCAGCATGGTTGGAGCCGCGTCGTTGTTGCTCTCCTGTACATTCATGTCAGCGCTGAGTCCGGCTCTAGAGAGACGCTACCAAAAAATAATAATCTACATACACCTGAAGACGCCTCGGAGGCTGCCTGAGCCGACGGCTGGCGGTTGTGGATGTGCGTGGGCGACAGCGGGCCCTCGGTGTCTGAAGAAGAATCGACCTCGCTCTCAGAGGCCTCTTCCTTGGTGCTCTCGACGGGCTGGGGGAAGTGGTAGCGCATGGAAGAAGGCGTCGTCGGCTATCTCCTCGCCGTCCT
This sequence comes from Parastagonospora nodorum SN15, assembly GCF_000146915.1. Lineage (NCBI taxonomy): Eukaryota > Fungi > Ascomycota > Dothideomycetes > Pleosporales > Phaeosphaeriaceae > Parastagonospora > Parastagonospora nodorum. The sequence continues at coordinate 142,899 of NW_001884559.1, read as the reverse complement.
GGGAGTACAGCGAAGCATTGTCGTCGACCACGCCCTTGTCGTTGAGCTTGGGGGCGATCGGGGTCGAGTAGGCGCGTCCCTTGAGGGCCGGGCGCCGGGTGGTGGTGGTACTCGACGAACCCGTCACGGATTCTCTGCGCGGCGGAGGCTGCATCGACTCGACGCTTTTGGACTTCTCCGAGCGTTTCGCGGATGCAGCGTGCACGGCGCGCCTCTCCTCCTGTCGCAGGCATGGGAGCGTCGACGTGATGCTCGCCGTGGTCTGAGACGGTGGTGGGTGCGACGTCGAGGTTACGAGTGGGCGTGTGACAGCCTGCTCTCTCAAGCGGCGTACGCAGCGCGGGGCTGCTCTGGCAGGCATTGGGAGCCGTGCAGGGTGCTGGGCAGGAGGGCAGAGGGCAGGCGGAGCCGATTGGGGCGTTCTCCGGACACAACTCACTCCACAACAAGTGGGTTCGCGCGTGCGAAAAGGAGCTTTCAGGGCGGACCACCAGCTTGTCGACGGCCTTCGCGGAGAGAGCACATCATTTCATCGACATGCGTGCTAGCGGAGGGGGCTGCCCCCATCGTAGCGTCCGTGCTCGGCTCCCAGCAGCCGCCTTGGGAAACATGACAATCTCAGAAGATACACAATCGAATCGCCTCACTCAGAGTGTCGCTGGCTGTGACGTGATATCAGATAGAGTTTGGTCGCTACCGATCAGGAGTCCAGGACCCTCTCATGTGACGAGACGCCGCCCTCTCCCCAACACCCCCAACACCCCCAACGCCCCAACACCCAACATACGATGAGCACGCCCTGTTCATCAGCTCCAGGCATGAATCGAGGGGGCAAACAGTCCAAAGCAGCTCAAGACACACGGCAGCACTAACCCTCCTTTGTCATATCAGCCTCACCTCCGCGCGTGGCTTCGGCTCCAATTAGACTTTGTGCTCGGAACATTCAGCAGAGTGCGATCGACACTGCTCCCGGCACCTCTCGTCTCAACCTTCAGCTGCAACCAAGATAGCTCACCAACAGCAGCAGCTTCTCCGGCTTCTCCACAGCGGGGTCTGCATTTCGTTGCGAGCCAGCCAATACAGCAAACAGGCGTATAGCACGCCGCTATTATACCTATCATACCACACGTCTGCTCTGCATCCGGTTCTTGCCCCGCCGCCTGCATGTCGAGCGCGAGTAAGTCCTGAGACGCAGCATTTTCAAGATTTGGCACACATGCCCCAATCAATACCACTCAAGGATGATCCCATCTTCGCAAATCGCCAAACCGCAGATTCAAGCACGCGTTCAAGATGCGCCAGTCAACGTTCCCTTGCAATGCGTTGCCTCGGCGCCTCGGGCAATTGTGTAAACCTCGCTCTGGAACTCTGTTTCTCGTAACGAACCGCTCAGCGATGAGAGATCTGCGTCGTCGCTCGGCTGATCGACAACTTGCACCCAACGAGTATCGTCCTTGGACCCCGTTTGGGGGGCGCTCCGAGGAGCATCACGAGCAGCCCAGCCCACCTATGATGACATTGATCTCTCGGTGGAACGAGCCGAGAGCAGGCAGCAGCGTCGGTGTCGTCGCCGTGTAGCGGATGCGATGTCCGATAAGGTTGTCTTGATGACTTGCAGACTAGTTCGCGACGCCACGGCGAACCCGCAGAACTCTAATTCAGTTCAGCGATGTCGACGACAGATTGCAGGCCGGGCGTTCGAAGATCGCATCGCTGGATAAATCGTACACTAGTCGGATGTAAGACAGCCAAGTTCGAAGATCGTTGCATATCATTATGTACATTGGTTCAATTTACATTCATTCATCCAACCCCTTCCAGCAATACCCATTACAGCAAATTCCCCAAACATCCCCTACCTCTTCACCCTCCCCCAAATCCTCCCCCAAAGCCCCCCAAAGCACCCCCTCTCCTTCAACCCCCACCCCCCCAATACCCTCGCCCCCTTCTCCGCCCCCATCCCCATCTTCTGCAACTCCTTCTCCTTCTCCTGCTCCATCTCATTCGCGCGCCGCACTCTTTCCTTCATCGTCGCGCGATGCATGAAATTGAACTCGGCCTTGGCTTCTTCGCGCTCAGATTTCCACTTCGTCAGGCTCTGGCGGTCGGGCACGGACGGGGGCTGGTCGAAGGTTACTGTTTCGGTGCGCTTTGTGGAAGAGGGGGATTTGAGGCTCGAGGCGCGGTGGCGGCTTGATATTGAGGCTGGGCGCGCGGGGAGGGGGGCTGATGGGGGGTGTTTGTAGCGTGCGGGTTGAGTAACGGAGGCAGAGCGCTTTTGGCGCACTTGCTGCTGTTGGCTCGATGATGAGCGTGCTGACACTGACTTTGGTCGTGGTTTCTGAGGTACGTTGAAATAACTACTGGACATATTCTTCGGTGGTCCTGGTGACATGGTTCCGAGCAGAGGAGTGGTATACTGGTCAACGCGCGTGTACGGCAGCGACGAGGTGCGCATCTCTGATGGTGTCTTCGCGTACATTGGTCCCGGGTGCTGGACGGGATATCCATTACGATAGTGCGACGTTGCCGCCATGTAGTAAGAGCGTGTGGGCTGCGGACATCCAGTTGGTAGTGGAGGCACTCCAGGCACCGTGAGAGACTGACTGGAAGAGCTGGAACGAGACCTGCGCATAGTGCTGTCGCGACTGGAGCGAAACGAACTCGAGTCTGTGCTGGTATGTTCAGAAGAATCGCCATCGTGCTCGCGAGAGTCACTGGGTCGTAAAGGACGGCCGGCGCTCGAGGTCAGGTCGGAACGCGATGGCGTGCTTGTCATCGAGCGACTGTCATGGATAAGATGTTGTTGACTGTAGTAGGATTTGAGATACGGTTGGCTTGTCTTGTTTCTCGATAGCTGCGGCGTGTTCGCCCTGCTATGGAAGCTTCCTGCCTGCAAGCTTGTGCTGGACATTTCTCGTCTTACAGTATTTGCTGAAAGTGTCTGCTCGGCCTGCATTCTTGCTTGTGCTCTGCGAGCATTCCAGCCTACCTCGGGTTGTGTGCGACTCGTGTGGCCTTCCCTGTCGAGCGGCGCCCGCTGTGCAAGCATCATGTCTGTCGAAGGAACCGGAGACCGACTTTCAATGCATTCGGGTCGGGCACAGTACTGAGGTAGACTTTGTCGCTTGCTCACATTTGAAGACTTGCGGGTGCCAGCGGTTGTTGAGCCTAGTCGATCCGGAGATATTTGCGCATGGCCAATGGACGTTCTGAAGCCAGGAGTGTGTTCGGTTGCGGAAAGCTCGCTGATAGTCTGCAGCGTACGTCGCCGTTCTTGTAATTGCCGACGTTTGGTCATTTGCGGATCAGTCGCGGGCCGCCCTTGAGGAATTTTCTGCAAAGGCATTGTCGGAATGGCCTGATATGTCCCTTGGAGTACGATGCTCTGGACACCTTCTCAGACAGAACAGCAGACTTGAGATAAATGATCCTCGCCACTAAGAAGCGATGCTCCTTGTCGGCCAAGTGCGGTATTGCAGTGCTCTGAAATAGAGAATTCCCTGAAACAGTACAGCTGAACGTGGAGTTCTCCCAGAGGTATGGCTACCCTCCAGATTCAGGACACTGAAACGTACCCAGTACAATGGATAGGACAGGAAGCAAGGGAGGTTTCCCGCGGTACAATTGCTCGGGACGCAGGCGAGCTCCTTGAATTTGAACGAGCTGTAGCCTACCGACAGAGTGTCCTATGTAATAGCTTGCCTTAGTGGTAGATCTCGGGATAGAGCTGAAGGTTGTGTCACTTCCTTGCATGCGACCACCTTCGGGTCGGATCGCGGACTTTGAGCTTTCTGTTGGCGTTGCACAACCTCCTCGAAAGCGCATATGATCTATGCAAGGTCGACATGTGTTTGAAGGCCTGGCGGTCAGAATTCACCGAGATTTTTGAGACGGTGAGGATGTTCGTCTCAGCTGTGAGGTCTGGAAGCAGTAGTCCATTTATCGATCCGAGATCGAGGTCTCAGTCAGGAAGGCATCGAGTTGCCAGAGTCCTTCTGTTGAACAGCTAGATGCGTACACGACCCGCCTTCATGGATCTTCATGCTAACTCAGGGCGTGTCAGCTTTCGCGTGCTTGATTCGGTCAAGGCCTTGCCGCACTTCTGACATACAAATTTAAGCCTCGCCCATGGAATGTCTTCGGAACGGACAGTTCCCCGGCACCATTAAACTTCACCGATATTGGTCTGTGATAAAGCTCCGGGGCGTACTAGTCCGATGGGAGTCAAGAGCAGCAGCGCTGCATGACATTATTGCTTGAGGCTGCGAAGTGTGCGCAGACATCTGAAGCCATATCGGGTGCGCCGCAACATCGGGTAAAGTCGTGTCACATTACACCGGAACATGCCGCTGACGACATCCGCCTATCGTCGTTTTCAATTTATGAATTGTAGCGAATAGGTTGTTCTCGTGGCGAGGAGCCACGCCATCGTGCGGTGAGGTCGTATTGTGGATGGCTGACGTGCGTCCCATGGACGTGGCTAGGTCCAGCTCTTCGTGAAATCCACAATTCATGGTCAGTCAAATGTTGTCTAGAGGAGCATCATGGGGAGATTTCGACGTGGGAATAGTCGTATAGATGGCGTCTTGGCGAGAAATCATTAGATACTGCTGAGGTTCGTGACCTCCATACGCTCCACATCTCTCGACATCTCCACGAAGACAACGGCCTGCCCGAGACTCCCAGGGAGCGGTCAGCGGATTTACCCACCACGTTGTTTCTCCGGACAGCGCCTCGTCATGCTGTCATGCGCCGGTTGTCTAACACATGTGCAACCCTCGAATACGATATAGTTGTACTGGGAATGCCACCTGAGCATCTGGCATCATTGTGGTTTTTCTTCAGAGGCTTTGCAACCCGATCACACACTAACCTCTCATTTCTGTGCAGAAGCAGATGGATAAGCTGGCCAACGTTGACGACTTTATTACGCTTCGACCTAGGTGCGTCTACAACCGCTTCGTGAAGTTGCTACTCACATGAACTCGCGGACTATCAGCATTCAATAGGAGCTACGGAACGCCTTTGATGATGTGATAACTGATAAAGCGACTGATTCCCAAACTTGATGTCTGGCGGGGGCGAAGGTAAGTTTGAGTAAGAGAGAATTGTTGGGGGATTTGCCGATGAAGAAACTGAGCATGAATCTATTTGACTTTTTTGAGAGTTGGGGTGTTGAGCCTATGCTGATTGTACGTTAGCAGTGTGTGATGTTGTTTTTGCTTTGATACCTTGGACATGCAGCAGATGTGTTACTGCAGGTAGCCCAGTGACAGCGTCATAACGGACGACAAAAACCACTCATCTTACTTATACGGCGCCGTCTCCACTACTAGTCACGGGTGAGGGATGGAAGAACACAAGCACACTTGGACCAGGAAGAGAACAATGAGTCTGGGACCCCATTCCCTTGATTCATATTCATTCCATCATCATATACTCCGTTCACTTCCCAACCCCTAATTCGTTTCATCCTTCATGATTCACCCTATTTGTTCAACTCTTCTGCCCTCTTCTTCAAATCCGCCTTGCTCTCTGGGGTTGGCAGATTATCCGCATGCACCGGTCCCTATCTCGCATTAGCTCTGATCTCCCATCTAGCACTCACTCCATCAAGGACACATACCGGGTTCGCCTTGTGTGCGTTCGCATGCGCGGCGCCGCCCGAGGTAGCCTCGTTAGCTTCCTTGCTGTCGTGCAGCTCGTGCGTCGAAGCGTTGCTGTCGGAGGACTCCTTGGCTAACTTTGTCGGTGATGCCTATATCAATCAGCAACGCATCAACCATGTGAGAAAGAGAGGAAAGACGTACTGCCAGTGGCATTCTCTTCAGCTGGATGGACGGGCATCTTGACTAGGTCTTTGTGATCCTGTGGTATTGAAGAAGCTACGTTTGATTTGCTCTTCAATACTGGGTTGTTCGTCCTTGACGGTGAGGTTCTTGACTTCTTTCTCAAGGTTGTCCGCTTCGGTTGGGTATGTGCTTGGTCGTTCGGTGCCTTGATAGAGCCACTTGATCTTGTTGGCGATGGAAGCGTTGGGGCCGGGTGCTGAGGTCGACATGGCGATGGATGATATAGCTGACGCGGGTGATCGGTGACGTAGGGGAAGGTGCAGCCTGAATGGAAGGAAGGTAAAGGTGGGGCTTGGGGCTTGGACGTTGATGTTGCGAAGTGAAATGGGTTAGTGCGGGGTATGGAAGGAGGAAGGCGCGCGGGAGATGTGATGATGGCAATGGTGACGACGAGTGAAGTCTAGATTTCGACATGATGGGCAAATCGTGCTTTACATGCATGTTCCAAGCACTTGGGGTTCGGGTTCCAACCTTGGAAGGCAAGTGGGTACAAGTGATTCGTATTTCTTCCATGTTATGCACGTTGACTTGCATCTCTGGAGTAGATGCTCGCTTCGTGATTCATAATTTTCTATAATGTCTTATCCAGATGAGCCAGAAGACAGTCTTGTACATGAAGCGACTTGGGATAATATTATCGCTGAGGTACGTGAGCACCTAGATATCTATACACCAGATCCAAACGAGCTCCACGACAATGTGTAGGACTGTATTTCAAGGCAATGTTAACGTTGAATCATAACGCTCTTCATGAAACCACAATATACCAAACATGGGTGTTCCAAATTCGGGGTGGAATGAATGTCAGGGGGCACGTGCCTTCACTGCTTGCAGCCCGACGTGATCAGGGCTTTCCTACAGCAGCAACGCCACCAAGTGCATCGCCGCAAGACTACGAATTCGCCCAATCGTCTATAGTAAGAACATTGCATTGATGCTAACAGAGGCCCGGCAATACACAAAAGCGTACCCAACCTTCCCCTCCATCATTGCTGTTCCAATGCCATAGTACTCCCCCAAAAAGTGGTGTCAAGAATCGTCCATTAAAAAAAATAGTAAGAGCTCCACCAAGCCAGGGCCCTCCATACTCCGAAAGGATGCGATGCTCGGTATCGTGGTATCGTAGTAAGGTTCAATGCGATCGCAACTATGCCTTCTCGGCTTCAACGGTTCGGGACGAGTGTGGCCTCTCTACCAGGACATAGTCAGCGCTGTTCTGAGAGGATGGCGTTGCCGGTTGCGCACCTGCTATGTTGGCCATGGTCTGGCTGTCTGCGCGCGCCTTGTCTTGGGTGGGAAAGGTGCCTTCGAGGGGGCTGCGGCGCTGGCTGTCTTTCCGTCGTGGCGGCGAGTTGGTGGCAGCTTGCTTCAGTCGGTCCTCGGCTTCGCGCAGGCGGCGTTCTATCGCCTCGAGCTCTTGGGTTTGTGTGGTGACGGCTTGCTTCCTGGGGTGGGTGATTAGCGGAGCATGTGATAGGGGTGTGTGGAGAACACACTTTTGGTGGACGTTCTTGTCGAGGCTATCGAGGTCGCCATCGAGCTTGAACAGGCTGTCCAGCTCGCTCATGAAGTTCTTCGCAATGGTGCTGCATTGTCCTGTCAGAATGCGGGAGCTACTGTAGCGCGCGGGTGAAGCTTACGACTGGGGGCGGTTGTTTGGCTTCCAGCCCTGCTTCCACTCATTCTCGGGGTTCTCCATGGTATCGGTAGTCATGATGATGATGATGATGGTATGCGAAGATGGTGTAGCAGCAAGCAAGGCAGAAGACGGTGCGATGCGCAACGCTATGGAGCTGGTGCAGATCAAGATGGTTGCGGGGGAGATGGGCTTATGAAGTGGTATGCGACGACGCAAACGGCCAGACAAGATGGCAAGTCAGACACGTTTCAGGAAAGGAAAGGGTATCTGGGGGAGGCAGAGTGGGCGGGCATGATATGCATGTCCTGATGATTAAGATCTGAGGTCGCAATTTCATTTGATCAGGAGAAAGGGGATGGGTTCTATGCTCCGTTTAGCTTGGGCGTCGATCTAGTGGAGCTCAGCTCGGAACTGAGGGACGTCCCCTTCGGCGGAATCTCGTCCAGGAGATGCCTGCGCTGCATGCAAGAGGGGAGGGATGCATGGCGACGTCTGGACGGTCGAGAAAGGCGATTTCACGTGCCAGACCGTCTCCGATACATGGCTCAGAGTCTCGATTGGCGTAGTGGCCGCCCCGCGCTCGCGTGAAGGGAGCTACTGTGCTGCGGTACTAGCATCTTGACGCGTCCTGTCCTGTGCAAGCGCGGCCAATCGCCAATCGCCAATCAGGGCCCGCGCGGCTGCTGGGAGGGCGCTGTTCTGCAGAAACACGCAAACCATCTTTTCTTTTCATTTCATCACCGCTGCGACACACCCCGACGTCTTCCACCCGCCCAAACCACGCGCCCATCTCCCGCGCGCCGTGCAATGCCCGCCCGCCCCTCGTGAACCGCCGTCCGCAGTCGCGCTGGCTCCTCTTCCCTCGCCCTCGCCCTCGCACCGCCCGCCGCGCGCCAAAGACGCCCACTGGTCGCGGGGGATGAATACTAGCGGCTCTGCCTACACCAACCTCGAGTCGCTGCTGCTGTTCCAATGTCTGCGCGCCTATGGCGTGGGCAACAATGTCTTCGGCCGCATCTCGGACCTGCTCAAGAAGAACCCCGACGTGACGGGCAACAAATACTTCCAGAGCGGCCGTCTGAGTCCCGATGCCCTGCGCAACTTCTACCTAGAGCGCCTGAGGCGCGAGCTTGAGCACGAGCAGGGCGACAGCAGCGACGACGCCAACGCCGATGGCGCAAATCCACGGAAGCGCAAAAAGGCCAGTCCCGCGCTGCCCACGGTCCAGGAATCGCTGCAGCACCAGCACCTCATCCCCAAGCTGGTCAACAAGCTGTACGCCTCGTACCGCCACGAAGTTGTCGAGCAGATCCGCGCCGAGGAGGACCGCTATGAGAAGCTGCAGCGCGAACTGAAGAGCATCGAGCGTGGAGAGTGGGACGACCAGCTGCGGGAGCGTGCCAACGGAAGGACACCTGCACCGCGAAGCCCTACGCTGCCGAGGAAGTCGCCTCATCTCGCTCAGAAGCCTCTGCAGCCCGCCAGTCCCCAGGCAGCGCCGAATGGAGCACCCACCCCAGATGCACAACCAGCCGTGGACCCTGCGAGAGCAGCCCAAAACTCCACCTCGCCGCGGAGGAAGCAGGCTGCTTTGGAACAGCGACCGACGACGACGACACCACAGCCAGCTGCATCGGCGTCTCCACAGCCAAACCTCGCTCAGCCGCTCGCACCACCACCGCCGCGATTCCAGCCATCCCCGCACCCGCCCTACAACGGACCCGCATACCAGAACCAGCCCTACCCGCCAGGACAGCAGCCTCAGGCACCGCCCAACGTCCCGCTTCAACCTGGCCAACACCCAAGTTCCCCAGCCGTTGGACTTCAGCCTCATCCTTACGGAACCAATGGCCCACCGCAGTACGGCCCACCTCACGCCGGGCCATCTCCGTACTCTCCATCCCAACAGCGTTTCCCACACCAGCCTCCGGGGCCACAGCCTGCGGGCACTCAAGGCCCGTACCAGCAGCAACGACTACAGTACCCACCCGCACAACCCCACCACCCTCTCCATGCGTCACAGTATGCCCAGCCGCCTCCGCAAGCTGGCTTCATGCTACCGCCGTTCCAAGTGTCCCCGCAAGACCCGTCGCGTGTGCATCCTCAGTCGGCCTCAACGCCAAACTACCCTCAAGTGTCCACGCCTGTTAGCAATCGACAACTCCCGCCGTCTGGAAGGGGCGGGTGTGCAGACTCCTGGCAATGGCAGGCAGGGCATTCCACCCATGCACCCACTTGTCACTCAGGCCAGGCATTCTCTCTCTACACCGATCAACTCGCGCTCTCCAATCAGTGCCATGGGCACTCCAGTGTCCGCCAAGAGTGTGTGGAAAAGGTCGATGAGCTTTGCCGGAACACCTGCCGCCAGCCCGCGTCCGGTCCCCGAGCCAATCGACGACTTTGTTCCGCTCGAGACCCCGCGACAAAGCCCAGCAAAGCCCAAGTCGCAGCGTAAACCGCGAGCAAAAGGCAAGGGCAAAGAGAAAGATTCAGAGCAAGCGCCTGCGGACGATGCCGCGCCGGAGACGGAGTCCCAGCCGGATGACACTGTGGTTGAAGTCGAAACTCGATCAGGTCGATCACGGCGCAAAGCACCTCCAAAACGCGCAAGGCCGGGAAGTCTGGCTTCCTCTCGAGCAGGAGGCTCTGTGCGCGATCGTAGCCGCAGTCAGTCTATCTTGTCACACACCGAGACTGTTGCAGCCGACAACGAGTCACAGGCCGGCAACCGCATCAAGTCTGAGCGTGCAACATCTATAGACGCCATCGACGAAGAATCTGTGGATACCCCATCTCAGATGACCACGCGCAGGCGAGGCGCAGCAACACGGCGAAAGCGCAATGCGCGAGAAGCATCTCTTGAGGAGCCCGAAGACCACTTCAGCACCCCCGGCCCACCACGCACCATTATCGCACCTCGCTACTTCGCCCGCACCTGCGCTCCCATCATGAACGACATCCAGTCCCACAAGCACGCCTCGACCTTCTCCGCCGCCGTCCGCGCCAAAGACGCAGAAGGCTACTACGACATCATCAAGCGCCCGACCGATCTCAAAACCATCCAAAAAGCCATCGCCAGCGGCGCAAAACAAGTCGCATCTGCAGCGTCCGATACGCCCGCCGGTAGTCCTGGCGGCGGGGGCGGTGTCGTCGAACTCCCCGTTATTCCTGACAACATCCCGCCCAAGTCGATTGTCAACGCCGCCCAGCTAGAGAAGGAACTCATGCGCATGTTTGTCAATGCTGTCATGTTCAACCCGGGCGAAGATGGCGTTGTGGAGGATGCGCGGGAGATGTTTGAGACGGTGCAGCGGAGCGTGAGTACTTGGCGTAATGTGGAGAGGAGTTCTGGCAGGACGGAGGTCGAGGACACGCCGACTGTGGAGGAGGACGAGGCGCCGAGTGGGAAGAGGAGGAAGGTGTAGTATGCCTATACTCGCAGGAGTGGGAGTTGGTGAATATGAGAAGTAGAATTTTTTTTTAATGACAATTGATACCATTATTTGTTCTTGTACACTTTTTATTCTTTTGGATATGTGAACCCCTGAGTAATAGAAAAAACGTGGACTCTATCAATCCACAGTCCCCCATTGCGCCCCCTCAATTGCCGGCCGATCCAACCTCAACCGCGCATGCAACTTGGCACTCTCATCCGCCTGCCGCACCACCTCCGCCTGCCTCTTGACATTCCTCTCATACACCTCCTCCTTTTCCTTGAGCAACCTCCGCTCCACGCCCGCGCGGTGCTCCAGCTCGGCTTTCCTGTTCTCAATCGCGCGGCTCTCCACGCCCGCATCGCGCTCCTTCATAGCAAGTCGCCGCACGCTTGCATCGTGCTCCTGTTCCATGATCAGGTTGTGCCACGCAACCTTCTCGCCGCGCTTCATGCGTTCTGCATCGTGGACGCGGCGCAGCGCGGCGTCGTGGGTTGCTTGCTCGAGGGCCTGGGCGTGGTCGTGCGCGGCGGATTGGGTCGACAGGGCGAGGTCTTGGGCTTCCTTCTTCCTACGCATGGCGTCACGGTGGGACGTTTCTTCTAGAGTGCGGATGTGTTCGTGGCGCTCTTTTTCGTGTCGGATGGCGAGGTCGTGTTCTTTTTGGAGGTCGACGAGGCGCTGGATGGAGGGCGGAATTCCTGTTGCGGAGGGAGGCTGCAGGGCGGTTTCCGAGTAGAAGCGAGGGATGCAGGCTTTGTCGCGAAGGAGGTCGATGAGATCTTGCTTGATTTGGGCGCGGCTGGGGGAGGGGATGAGGTCGACGTAGCTGAGGGGGGAGTACCAGAGGCCGTTGGGGTCGCGGTACATGTGCTTGTCGTCGTTGATATTTTCCCATATTTCGGTTTCAAGGAGTGCCTCTAGGATGTCTACGGCACTGTATGCGTTGTCGAGAGCGAGTATGATTGCGGCCTTGTCGTTGCGGACTTTGAAGAGCGGGTCTGCGCCATTGTCGAGGAATAGTCTGATCAGTTGTCGTAGTTTTGATCTTTGACTTGCAACAGTTACATGACCGTTCAGACAAAGTTCACTTAAGGCAGTTCTGCCTTGGTGAAGACGCGATGGGAAGTTCGGACTGTGTCCATGCTTCACCAAGATCACAACGACGTCAAGCCGCAAACACCTCGCTGCTTCATGAAGACTGCCATCATTCTTGAGCGCATGAGGAGCTAGTGCTTCCACAGTAAAGATGTTCGAGCCACCACTAGCGTAGAATAGCGCTGAGCGGTTAAACTTGTCCCGCACAGAGGCGTCCGCCCCCGCATCCAGTAGGCCTTGGACGATGTCACTCCGCCCGTTCCGAGCAGCTAGTGAAATGGGCGAGATTTCTGAAGTGGACGAGAGACTAGTCGTAGAAGCCCCGGCTTTTACAAGTGCCGTGATGACCGAACCCGAGATGCGCTTCTGTTCTTGGTTCAGCGCCCACAGAAGCGCAGACACCGTCTCCTCGCCCACTGTGGCGTCTACAATGTCTCGGGCGGAAACGTCGGGATTGCAGCCATGATCGAGAAGGACTTTGACTAGTGCCTCGCATCGTGGATAGGACTGCATAGCCATGATCAGAACAGGCAGTTTGGAACTGACAGAAGAATCCCTTTCGAGGTCTTCAGATGAGCACCCGTGTGCAAAACATGACTTGACTGCGATCACAAGCGACTCTTCTTGCATTTTAGAACGAATTAACGCTGGAACAACAACACCAAAAGTAGGTTTATGAAGCATAAGCTTTTCGAAGACAGTATGATCATGCTTTTGAGCGGCAAAAACAAAGCATGCACCGTCCGCTACGTTGACGTTGGCATGGTGTTGAAGTAGCAAGTCCACCAGTGATTCGAGCTCACTGTCATACAATGGCTTCGATAGGGCAACACGCAAGGCCGAATCGACTGCTGACTGCTCTACTCGGAGAGGCAGTAGCATGTGTGCCAATCTGCGTGTATCGCCATCACTTTCGCCTCCTGGCGGGGGGTTGGTGAACAGACTTCGGAACGCTTTCGTTGCACTAGATTGAGACGGCCGATGCCTCCCACTGAGAAGGAGTTCCGTTAGCGATGTGTTTCTTGCTGCTACTGTAATTGTCAAAGCTTCGCCATCATTGTGACTCACAGAAGCGCCCTTTTCCACGAGCATTTTAGTACTCGTGGTATTTTGATTGACAACGGCGTGTCGAGACTCGGCTGCGAGCGCTTCGTCGAGTGTCTCCTGGCCCACTCCCATCTTCAGTAGGACATCAAGTATAGGCGTCTTCCGTGCGGGATCTTCCAGTGCAATGGTATATTCGAAGGCCGAGCTTAGAAGTCTGATGTTGCGCTGTGATGAGCTGCTTGATGATATCGATGTTCTCGGGCCCACCACTGATAGCAATATGTAAAGCTTGCAATGCTGACTTCTCATCAATGCCATAGGCCAGCAACAGGTCTATGATATCTGCCGTGCGGCCATGTCTGTTGCCATTCGAGTCAAAGGCTAGAGCGAGGGCTGCTGAGGCTGAGGTTGACGTGGGCTTCGAATTACACAGCAAGCGCAGCAGAGATAAGTCGACCTGTAACACAGCCAGCTGCAACACTTTCCCATTATCGTGATTGACATCAGCCCCCCGTCGGACGAGCTCGGTGATCAAAGCTGGGTCCCTTGTCGGCGATGTGTCCGCAACTGCGTCTACCAGAGCCTGGTCGACTTCAGGGCCTCGTGCACCATGCTCGAGCAACAGTCGCGACGTTGCAAATCGCTCAGTTGCCGTGTGACCAGTTCGTAGTAGCGTGAAGGCCTTTGATAGAATCTCTGGTGATGGACGTGTGTTGAGGAGCATTTGCAAACTCTTCTTGTCTTTTCTTGCTACAGCAGTGAGCAGAGGACTTCGGTCGCTTGCTGCTACAGGTGCACCGGCACTTAGCAAGAACTCCATCAAAGGAGTATCACCATCCTCGACTGCTCGCGTAAGCCAGTATTCGAGCGATGGCCCTGTTGCACCCTTGTGTATGAGCGAGCGGATAACATGAAGTCGTTCCGAAGCTAACGTGTTTGTGGATAATTCAGCTAGGGCAGCAGAAGCCTGTTGCGGCGAGATAGGAGTCTTAAGGATAGCATCCATCAATGTCCAATTCGAGTTGGAGACGGCCAGCCTTAGGCATTCAGCGTCCTTCGCCGCTGTCGGCACTCCGTAGCTCAGCATCATCAGAACACCATCCGTATCATTCTTCCTTGTCCTGCAGACTAGAAGGTCGGCTAAGCCGATGCTATTGGGGTGCAGTCCACAGCAGAGGAGGACCTGAAGAAATTGAAGCTGTGCCTCGCAGGTCGGGAGTCGCATCGTGGTATCGAGCAGGCGCTGCAAGGTCGACTGAGTCAAGGGGATTGAACCTGACACAAGCGCAAGAGTCAATCTGTAGTCTTGCTTGCCGATGGCCATATTGAGGGCACTGCAAGAGTCGAAATTTGGGTCAGCCCCATAAGCTATCAGGAGCGACACAATTGGTTCAGAGTTTTGTTGAACTGCAGCGGGCAGGCACGATGATATGATCTTGCTTTGTAGCGCTTTCGGTGCTCGCAGCAATGTCCGAACATAGTTCTGGTCGTTGGTGCGCACAGCGTTCGCCAGCGCAGTGGGGAACTTGTTCAGGTCACCACCATGTCGCAGTAGTTCTTGGATGCATTCTTGGTCGTTTGAGGCAAGAGCTGCCTTCAGGCCCTCATCCAACGTAGTCTGGTCGGCCCCAGAACCAGCAAGCAAACTGACACATGTTGGTCTGCGAAGGGAAGCTGCTTGCTGTAACACGGTGCTCCTCCGGCGCAGGCTGCTATTGGCCTGGTTGCTCTGTCTCCGTTTCTTCTCGGGTGTTTCGATGAAGTTCACGTTGGCTCCAAGACTGAGAAAGGCTTGGGTGAGGCCGGGGTTCATGGTGGGTTCCCGGAGGACTGCAGACAGCGCTTGGTCCAATTCTTCCTGGGTAAACTGTGGAGCATCTTGTGATTCCTTCTTATCTTTTGAGCTCCTGAAGATTCGTTTCAAAACATCCTTGTGCTCTGGGTTCTTCGCCCGTCGGTTCAGCAAAAGGGTCCGTGCTTCTGCGAGGTCGTCTTCGCTGGCTGTGACGGCCGACTCAGTCGGGGCTGGGAGACATGGCTGTCGGATGATGTCCCGCGTGACACCAGCCTTGCGGATGAGCTCTTCCAGACTGACTTTGTGCTCCATGGTGGCTGTCAGAGTGAAGGAGAAGCATGTCGGTGGAAGAGCTGGCGTTCCCCACAGTGTTAAGGGAATCCGGGGCGTGCGCAACGCGTGGTTCTGGAGGCGGAGAAGGGCCACTAGCCCAAAGCATCTGGACCAGAGTTGGACGACACACGTCACAGCTCCTTCTCTCCGGAAGACGGATGACGGACGACGCGGCCCTCCGAGACCTTTGACATCAACGGCAGAGCTCGACTTACTGAGGCAAATAATTCGAATACTGTTCGCGACATGTCACTGCCAGTCCCGTGATGCGGGCTGAAACTCGCATCCCCCATCTGTGCCCGTACCCTGCTCCTCGCACAGACAGCCAACACGTCCTCTAACCATTGCGCACGGCTGCCAGACTCTGCCGGGTGAACGATAACTCGGCCAGGATACTTCAGGCACATGCAGCCAGCGGGCTCTGGACGCGTCCACTAATGCATGCTGCGTCCTGATGGATGAAAGCTCTGTTACGTTCGCGTTTGAGGTGCTGCCGAGATGCATGCGAGCAAGTAGCCGAGATGTTGCGCCTCCTTCAGTAACGCCGCAAAAGCATCTCCTGCGGCGTCCTGCCTGCGCCGCAATAGTGCCTAAGGCTCACTGAGGCGGTTGATGCGATTGTTTCATCGCGCTTACATTCAAGCGTAGATTCTCGCGGGTCCCGTTCATGGCGTTTCAGTGCGCGCATCAGTTTCTGCAGGTACAGCCGTTTATCGTTTCATACGCGAGACCCTGGAGTCCTTCCACATCTGGAAGCCTCACACAAGAACGAATTTCACTTACCGCGCGAGTCAATCTTGGAAGCATGTAGTGTTGGGTATACCGCGCGTGTATGTCTTTGGTCCCTCCACCTCGAATCAGCACCGTGTAACATAAACTGCCTCCAAGTATCGCCGTCAGCTGTCAGCTGTCAGCTGTCGCAGTCACCAAGATTGCAGTTGCGATTCAAGAGACAGATGATGTCGCATGACTCTCTGCTCTCTCTGCCCTGCAAGATCCCATAGGATTGGTACCAGGAGATCTTCCTACCTCAACATGGATAATGTGGGACAATAGCGCCCGTGCAACCCTGCGAGAACGGTCGCTAGCACGTCTCACCAGCGATGTTTATCCCAAAGGTTTCAACCGAAAAACCACCGTTCACTGAACACACTCTAGATGACACACTTGCAGCACCCAAGCTATCAGTCACATCCTTCAACACGGGAACTACTGTTGTCAGTTGTGGGCAGTCTTGGGAGCAAACGGCTGTACTACCTTGCGAAACCGATACTCGCTTGTTTGAGATGTCCATGGATGCATCCTTCGCCGTTGGTAGGCCTGTCTATTTCCATATGCATGGCGAGAACGGTTGCATGCTCAGCACCCGGCGACTAAGTATATATGGTGGCGCCCACTTCACCTCAACCAGACCCATCCACAGCAGCTCTTCCAGTGTTTCCTACTCTCAGCCTTTGGGTTTTTGCATTTGCATCTTTCATTCTTCATTCGCTTCTTGAGCTCTGGTAGCTCTTCGTTCGTTCACTCACCTTCACTCTCACCTGTACTGTGTACAGCACTAGTATTTATTTCGCTCTTTGAAAAAATATTCGACTGCCAAACTTAATACTCAACTATAACCCTCGACCCTCAGCCGAAAATCTACCCACACAGAACTCAGCCAGTATGCGCGCCTCCACCATCCTTGCGGCCTTTGCACTCGCTCCCTCAGTCCTCTCCATGCCGTCTCACTTGTACCGCCGCTGCGACAACGAGACTGGTACGGAGAATGGCACCGCTGAGCCTCCAGTCCCTGCACTCCCTGTATGCAACCTCGCAGGCCTCAAGCAGCCAGACAGCGTCCTCCAGCCCCCTACCGCCGACATGAAGCTCATGATGGTTGCTCTCGGCGAAGGCACTCAGAACTACACCTGTGGCGCCAACCTAACCGCACCACCCTCTGCTATCGGCGCCGTCGCCACTCTCTTCGACGCCTCCTGCGACCTGGTCAACTCGCCACCCATCAGTACCCAGCAGCTGGGCAGCATCGAAGAAGACGCCAAGTCCATCGGCGCGCACTTCTTCGTCGACAACACCACCCCCGACTTCGACATCCTCGGCCTCGGCAACACGCGCGCAAAGAAGACGGAGGAGTGCGCCGCCCCCAACCCCACCGGCGATGTCAAGTGGCTGCGTCTGACCGCCCAAGCCGACGGTTCGACCTCCGCCGTCAAGGAAATCTACCGCCTCAACACCGTCGGCGGCCTTGCGCCCAAGTCTTGCGAGGGCAAGGCTGTCGGCGACATCGTCACCGTCGAGTACCAGGCTCAGTACTGGATCTACGCGTAAGTCGATCTCAGGTTAGTCGAGCTCGGAATTCGTGTGTGTTGTGTTTGAACAAAATGGCTAATACATGGATTCAGGTCGCCACAGAACCAGACGATGAACAAGCCCAAATCGCCCAGCGCACCTCAGCAACAACAAGTTAGCGCATCTGCGCGACTCGTGCCCGCCGGTTCAATAGTCCTGTCTGCTCTGGTTTCTCTGTGCGTGTACATACACGGCTTTTGAGTGTACATATGCTGCGAGTTGGATGATGCGCCCAGAGTGAGTGGTGTGCATCTGATGGCTATGCGGTCCCCCCTTTCTCTTCTTCCCCCATATTCCCCTGTTGCCTTCTTTTCTTTATATGTACTTGTAACTTTTACTTTAGTGGGATGATTTCTTTATGCGACTGAGACGGTTCCGTTCCGTAGAGGACGGATGAAAAAAATGGTTGAGTAGTTAGATGCCTGATGGTATGCAATGATACAATGGTATTATGACCGACCACTACTGTGCTGGAATTAATTCAATTATGAACGTCTCACGTGCTGAATGGAGAGTTCAATAAACGATTAGCATTATATGTACAACGAGCTACGAAAAGTCTGACAGACAAGTGATCAGTGACATGTCGCACGATAAACACAATACATGTCCTCCCCCATCTCCTCTGCACACTCTTCTCCAGCAACCCCCCATCCCTCTTACCCACCTCACGCCGCCCCCTCCCCCAAACAATAATAACTTCTCACCCCATCATCCCACTGCCTCCCCAACACCTTTAAATCTTTATACCCCGGCCACCCCACGCTAAACGCATCACTCCCATCGCTCAACACGCGGTCGCAAAATGCATTCCTATTGCCGTGTTAACATCATCTCCTCCTTCCTCTAGAATACTTCCTCCTAAAGCAAGCAAGCAGGTATACGTACGTAAAGAAGGTGCACTCAAAACCCTTATCGGGCCCGACAGACGACGCTGTGCCGTCGAGTTGGACGCAGGCGGAGGGCGCGGAGGAGGCGGGTGAGAGGTGGTGTGTGCATGCGCCAGTGAAGTTTGCAAGGGTACAGATGTAGACCTGAGTTTCTTAGTGGGAGGGGATGATGAAGGTTAGGAGGAGGGACTTACACCGGCAGTGGGAGCTGGGAGGCTAGCTATCGATGTTGGTGTTGGTGTTGGTGTTGGTGTTGAGAGGGCTAGGGTTGATGTGACGGCGATGGCGGATGTGCTGGTTGAGATGGTGAGGAGGGTTGATGATACGGCGATGGCGGATGTGTTGGTGATTTCCTGGGTACATGTGTACGTTGGGTAAGGGGCGGCATGGGCCAATTGGAGAAGGAAGAGGAGGAGGGTGAAGAAGTGCATGGTAGGTTAAATGTACTTGGAAAGGTATATTGAATATCAGTAGTATATTTTCAGGGCCTGTAATCGACCGTGCAAAAATTGATGCATGCGAACTGTTGCCCCAAGCTTACTCTTTATATGTCCCATGGTGTTTGCGCGATGCTCCTATCTCAAGCATAGATGGAAGGGATTGCCCAGTTGGTCCTGGGTATATTGCGTTGTGAGGCGCGTAGCAACAACACGGGATGTTCGGCTCAAAGTGCGGATGGTTGGGTTGCAGGTAGCACAATCGCAACGGCCGCCTGCAGCACAAGACCTTGCCGCGTGTAGGGTTCGCGCGCTGACAGGTGTCGTGTGTCCGGCGTCACTGAACATTCGTTACTTCTGTGTTGCTCTGTTCACATGCATCACAACCTCAGTCGTATCGTTGAGTTCGAGACTTGCTCCTGAATTGCTCGGGATGGATTAAATTGTGATCTGTGGATAAAATCCGTCCAATCGCCAACTTCACTAGGAGCCCTGCGCTTCTGAATTGGGTCTGTTTGTTGTTGGTCACACTCGATTGCGGCGCGGTATCAATCTAGTTTGGTCGATATGCGAGGTGCTGATGATGTGACGGGATGGTACCGATTAGGATAGTCCCTTGCTGGGAGCTTGGTCTATCAGAACACGAAAGTTGGTGTAAGGTACATAGAGACGCGAGGGTATCATGCGTACGCGAGGAAACCAAATAAACAAATAGAAAAGCTCTAATTGTCGGGACAACGTCTATCTCTATTGGACCAGCTACTGTTATGATGCTTGCTTTGCAGGTGCATCTGCTTCGGGTTCGTAGGATGTTTCTCCAAGTATGGAGGGGCCAGATGAGGCGGGCGCAGTTGGAGCAGCAGTGGCTGGTCCTCGGGCTGCTGCTGCGTGCAGTCTCTGGTCGAGCGCTTTCAGTGCCAAAGCTCGCCTCCTCTCTGCCTCAGCGCGTGTGGCTCCTCCCCTGCCCCCACGGCTGTTCGGATTCATGATGCTCGGAAGTCCTCCCTCGGCACGAGCGCTTGCTTGCTCGTTGCCCGCATCGATGTCCTGCTCAGAGAAGGGCGTGCACACTCCAAGCGCTACAATGGCGTTGAAGACTCCATCTGTGACGGCTGCAAGTGGGGTATAGATGGGCTCCGGGAAGAAGTGCGCGAATGCAAAGGTATCTGAGGCGTCTCCTCTAGTCACAGATCCGTCTCCCGTAGCGGAGGAGACGAGCGATGGGCTGATGCGGAAGAAGCGGAGGTAGACCCAGGCGGTCATGAAGCCAAAGTATGCGAGGAACATGGCGGTTTCGGTGCCCAGGACGATGCCGGATATCGTGTTGGCGAGGAGGAATATGGCGGGGAAGTGCTTCACGCGCATGCGCACAAGGCCTTTTGCGATTGCAACGGTGTGTTCAGGCACGAGCTGCTTGAAGGAGACGAGGAAGCCGGCCTGGATGGCAATGCCGCCGGAAATGGTGGTGTGGCTGTGACGTGTCAGTACCTCATCTCTCTAGCAGACATGTCTACGTACAGTGCAGCGCCCGAACCCGAGATCAGGTAGCCCAGCATATAGAGGAGGAAGCTCAGAATGTTCGGGATCATAGCCACGAACATGATGAACTTGGTGAACTCCTGCGAGCCCCATGCGCGCTCCAGATAGCGTCCGCCATAGAATATTGTGAGGCCCGTGGTGATGAGGCCGAGGAGATTCTGCTCGACTACGGTTGCGAGGGCGAATACCCAGGGATATATGACCGATCTGCCTGGCACGATGGTGAGGTAGGGCACGCCATTGCCGACGCCTATGAGCGTCTTCTCCGACTTTTCTACCCAGTCCGCGTTTGGCCTCAGCGCAAAGTTGAGCAGTGTGAAGACGACCAGGCCGCCGAGCAGGCTCCGCGTCAGCGGGGGGAGATTTATGCGAGCCATGGCACAGGCGGTTTCGTGGAAAATGCGGGAGTGCCAGGGGGAAGTGCGCGGTGCGCGGCGCTGATGTCTCTGCGGGAGGGTGGCCTTGTGCTGGTCGCGAATCGCAGTCGCTCGGCTTCGGTGCGTCGAGCTGGTGGAGCTTCAGCTGCTTGCGGAGTGAAGGCAGCCAAGCGCAGACGTCATGTGATTGGCCGTGGGTCTCTGCACCTCGACCGTCGATCGCCGGATCCTGGCGTTCTTGACTCCAGGCCAGAGCCAAAGCCGCAGCCTTGACAGTCTCCTTCGACCTCCAGCTCCCCGACGACGTGCAGACACGCGCCGAATCCTCGAACCCGCACCTTCGTACATCGCATTGCATCACCGGCCCTCTCTGATTATGTCATGTCGTTGCTCAGCAGCAATGTGGTGAACTATCTCGGTACCTTTCCCCACAGCCGCACACGCATCCACCATGCGCCATGCCACGCTTCTCTAACCCTGCGCGCAGTTTGGCGATACCTCCAGGAAGCCGGCTTCGGCAACGCCGCCCTGCAGCTGTCACGATGCTGGATCCGCGACCCCGAAACTCTGCCTTTTGCGCGGAACGTGGAACCGCACACGCTCATCCGGATCCTCCAGGATGGCATGTGCTTTGACGATCTGCAGGCAGAGGCGACAAATGTGCGTCTACATACATCTTCATTGGCGCGCGCGTTGACTGGTATAGACTGAGCCGCGATACCGATTCGGTCCAAACCATGGACAGCCATACTCGGCGCGCAACGGCGCACATCTGACCCTCGACAAGGGCATTCCCGCCCACGAGCTGGCGTCCGAGGCCAACGGCGCCGTGCAAGAACCGCCGCCCAAGAAGGGCGTGAAGCGCAAGAAGGCCAAGCAGCCCAATGGCATCGAGCAGCGGCCAGAGCCCGAGACCAACGGCGAGGCAATGGAGGTTGAGCAGAATGGCGTCAATCACGCGACAAACAGCGTTCGCGCCGAGTCTGAAGCGCCAATCTCAGAAGCCGAGTCGCCAACAGTTGCTGACATCCCTATTTCGACCCTCAGCATTGGCCAGGACGCCGAGATCCAGACAGAAGTTGTCGCCGACCTCGCGCAAGGAACCATCTTCATCCCCCAATCTAAAGAGCTCGCCAAGGTTGTTCAACACACGTCATGGGGACCCCCCGGTGCGCCAGTCCTACTTGCAGCTGGCAAATCAGTGCTTCAGATACATTTCGTGACCAAAGATGCCGTGCATGAGAGCAGTTCGCCTGTCAGAACAGGGGATGTATTCTTACCCGTCGACAACTTCGCCATCACGGCCTTGTGCTGGCAATCGCCCGCCGAAATTACCGTGTCCGCGCGCGAAGAGTGTTCGAACGAAATAGGCGAAAAGATGCTGGTCGACAAGCTTATTAAGCTCATTGATGGCGGCTCAAACTCACACGTCATATCGTCTACTGCTGGCCTGGTCAACACTCTGCGCTGGAATCCCGACAAAGAGCTATTGCTATCCATCTCAACCGACGGTGAAAAGGGCTCCATCAAAGTGTGGAAGAATGACAGCGACTCGATACCTACCTGGACAGAGTTCACCGATACGGTCATTTTCGACGCGCTGTGGATAAGCGAAACAGCATTCGTCGTCTGTGGCATCGAGCTCTTCAAAATATACGAGGTTGGCGACACATTGACCACCCAACGCACTCTCGACACACATGTGACATGGGAAAATGTCAAGTTCGACCCCTCGTCAGGAATTGTAGCTGCTCTTGGTGTCGATGGGCAGGCAACCTACCTTGGCATCCTACACCCCAACGACTCGATCAACCTACAGACGCATGACTACCCCGATCAATATCCCACCGATCTTGATTTCCGCGTGCGTACCACGGCAAACACCCTCACGAATGGATCTTCCGTCCCATCCACCCTTCTAGCGACCTGCTCTATGTCAGGCGCCGTCCGCATATGGGATGCCAACGAACCATTCAAATCTGTCAAACGGATGCCCACAACCGATGACACGCAGGCACTCAAAATTGCCTTTTCTCCCAATGGCTCCTTGCTAGCAGCTGCTGGGCCAGATGCAGTTACTGTGTGGGACGTTGAACGGAGGGATGTACCCGTAGCTTGCTGGCGCGCCAAAGACTGGACCGCTGATAAGTGGGATCCCAGTGTTAATGGCGAGTTTAGTCTTGGGTGGGACCCTGATAGCTCCAGGTTGTCGATTGCTCTCGGAAATCAGGTGCGTAGCTCGATCTTCAAGACTTTTTCAAAACTAACAAGACGCAGATCGCTGTCATCACCATCGCTAGGTAGTGCGTAGCTCAATGGAGCAAAGTTCCCATTGCATTAGAGAAGCTCACTGCGCGGCGCAAAAAAAAATCGAAAGCCTAAAGCGCAAAACATCAAGACACGCAAATTGAGCAGTGGCGTACTAGATCCACACTCCGCGGGCGCGAGCTTGCAAGGCACGTGAGGCGGGGCGCATGTGGAGGTCTGGGGCCGCCGTTCGTTGGGTTGTGGAGTGCAGCCACTCTTGATAGGCCCGATGCTTGCTCTTCTTCCGCAGGTAGACCCGGTCTCGCGCACAGCCGGTACAAGTCATCGACGTTCCGCCTCCCGAACGCCAAAGCTTCGGCAATTGTTATGGCATCGTCGACCCTTCCAAAGAGAGGGGTCGAACGCCTATCGCCATCACCTGCAACGGGCCTTATAAACCGCGATGCCACCGCGCTGTTAGGCTCGCTCTGTAACTCTTCTTTTAGTCTTTGTCATACGATACCCAGGTGTACAATTAGGATCAGAAAAGCGCATCAAGGAATTGGAATCAGTTGTTTGCATTTTTGGATCATAGATCATCCACCCGTTGTTCCCCTGCATAATGTCTGCGATTCCTAATCTGCCCACCGATACGCCAGGGTACCACGCTAATGGCATCACAAATGGTACCGCGAAAACACCATTCAAGATAAGCGATGCCCCCGTGGAGAATCAACGACGACTCAAAGTCATCGTAATCGGTGCAGGCTATTCAGGGATCTATTGTGGTATCCGGATCCCTGAAAGACTACGAAATGTTGAGCTGGTACTATATGAGAAGAACGCAGGGGTAGGCGGGACATGGTATGAAAACAGGTAAGGCACAAAAGCAGAATGACCATACCTTTGACGAAAAGATGGACTTGGGCTGACCACTCACTAGATATCTCGGTTGTGCTTGTGACGTTCCTTGTTAGTAGCACAATCACTGTATGCTGCTTCTCCGGCTGACAACTAGGACCAGCCCACTCTTACCAGTATTCGTTTGAACCAAATCCGAACTGGTCCTCGCTTTATGCTCCGGCGGCTGAAATTCAAGCCTATCTGGAAGGTGTCGCGAAGAAGTTTTCGGCTGACAGGTTCATCAAATTACAGCATGAGATCAAGGAGTGCTCGTGGGACGAGAAGGCGGCGAAATGGAACGTCAAAGTGCAGAATCTCTCGACTGGAGAAACGATCACCGATCAGTCTGATGTCCTGATCAGTGCCCGAGGAAACCTTAATACTCCTTCTTGGCCAGAAATCGAGGGTTTCGGGTCGTTCAAGGGAGAGGTGATGCATTCTGCGAAATGGAATGAGGGGTACGCGGCGCACAATGCCATATCTTTGACGAAACCTCGACTAACGACAGCACAGCTATGACTTCAAGAATAAGCGCATTGGCGTCATCGGTTCCGGCTCCAGCTCTATACAGATTGTGCCTTCTTTACAACGCATCACCGGAACTCATATCAGTACCTTTGTTCGCAGCAAAACCTGGATATCCCCTCCATTCGGCGAGCAAATCTTCGAGAGCTACGGGTTGAAAGGTTCAGCGATTCCTGAAGAGCTTCGCAAGCGTCTCCTCAGCGATCCAGAATTCTACCAGCAATTCCGGCTGTCCGTCGAGGAAGATGGAAATGGTATCCACGCCGTGACGATGAAGGGCACCGAGCTCCAAAAGGGTGCGAAAGACCTGTTCTATGAACATATGAAGAAGCGACTCGCAAGCAAGCCAGAAATCTTTGAAGCCCTAGTCCCATCCTTCTCACCTGGATGTCGACGCCTTACGCCCGGACCAGGCTATCTAGAATCCCTGACCCAGCCAAACGTCTCCTTCATCACATCCCCCATAACCCGCATCTCCCCAACATCAATCCACACCGCCGACGGCCAAACCCACACCATCGAAGCACTCATCTGCGCAACGGGTTTCAAATCCTCTGCACCCCCGCCCTTTCCCTTAATCGGCCTCAACGGCCTGCCCCTAACCGAAAAATGGGCCCACCGCGCCACAACCTACCTCTCGCATAGCATCTCCAGCTTCCCCAATCTCTTCACCATGCTCGGTCCCAACGCGGCCATTGGCTCAGGGTCGCTGACTAAGATGATTGAAACCGTGGGTGACTACATCATTAAGTGCGTGCGTAAGATACAAAAAGAAAACATCGCTGCCATGGTTGTGAAAAAGGCGCGTGAAGAGGATTTCACGGCGTATGTTGATGCGTATTTCCAGGGCACGGTGTTTGCGGACGAGTGCAGGAGCTGGTATAAGAATAAGGGAACGGGCGAGGTGGTTGGGTTGTGGCCGGGGTCCACGCTGCATTGTATTGAAGCGATGCGTAGTCCGAGGTGGGAGGATTATGACTATGTGTATGTTGGGGAGAGGGAGGGCGGTAGGGAAAGAGTGAATCAATTGGCTTGGTTGGGGAATGGATGGAGTGTGAATCAGCGCGAGGAGAGGGATTTGGCGTGGTATTTGTATCCCGAGTTTGTGGATAGGCCGGTGGCGCCGAGGCCGGAGGAGAATGGGAGTTTGAACATCAGGGCATTTTCGCATTAATAGAAGAACGGTGTTGCGAGATATATTCATTTTGAAAGGTCCTGTGCTTGCGAAAGAGTAAAGCTAATGTGTTTGTGATATATGCTAAGCTTGAACCCTATAAGCCCTGATGAGGCAAATCCTCTCAAACCCTTTGATATTCTGACATTGCGCTATGAGATGTTTAGAAGTGTGCTCTTAAAACATGGTCCATCTTGAAGTTGTCTTCCCCACAATACGAATGCTCTTCGGTCCGCGATCACAAGCAAATCCGGGGGAATCCCACGCTAACCCCCACGAATCTCGCAAGACCGAGGTCCATTCACATGTCGCGCGAGCTTCACCAGCATCCCGTCTCACATCAACGTTCGCATTTGAGCCTCATGTGAAAACGTGCCGCGATCTACATTAGCTTCGCAAGCTCACAAACACCCACCATCTTCCCACACGCCGCGACACAGAGCCTCACGACCGCGTCCCTTGCTCAATGACGCCCTCGCGCATACCTCCACGATAGCCATGGCCGTCTTATCCAAGCCCTACCTGCGGCAGCAGCTGTCCAGCGCAAACGTCAAATCAATCATCAACGACCTGACATCGCTCTACCTGTCCAACCGAACCCGCATTTCCCGCGCCGTCTACCTCACCCTCTTCGTCGCGCTCATAAACCGCGTGCGCAACGCCATCGCCGAGCAAAAAGCCGCTGCATCACGACGCTCTGCAAAGGCCACGTCGCCGGGCGAGAAAGATGCAAGCAAGCGCAAGAAAGTCGAGATCAACCGCGAGTTCTTCAAGAGCTTGATTCGGCTGCTGAGGATATGCATTCCGGGGTGGAAGAGCAAGGAGCTCAGGTTAATTATTAGTCATAGTGTGTTTTTGATACTCAGGACGATGATCAGCTTGTATGTGGCGGAGTTGGATGGGAGGTTGGTGAGTAGTCTTGTTAGGGGACGGGGGAGGGAGTTCTTGGTGGGGTTGGGGTGGTGGATGTGCGTGGCGGTGCCAGCGACGTTTACGAATTCGATGGTGAGTTTGAATCTATTTGCGCTGAAGATGAAGAGAAGGCCATGTGCTGACGAACGTAGCTGTCCTACCACCAGTGCAAACTGTCACTGCAGTATCGAACACGATTGACGAACTACATCCACAACAAATACCTCAGTCAGATGACATTCTACACTCTATCTGCGCTCGACGATCGCATAAAGAACGCGGACCAGCTCATTACTGTCGATATTGCCAAGTTCTCGAACTCACTCGCGGAATTGTACTCGAATCTCGCAAAACCTATACTCGATATCATCATATACAACTACAGCCTCTCAAGGAGTGTTGGCGGCGAAGGTCTCTTCTTCATGTCACTGCTCGTTCAGATATCAGCAAACGTCATGCGTGCTCTTACACCTCCGTTCGGAAAATACGTTGCGGATGAAGCTAGACTGGAGGGCGAGTTCAGATTCCAGCATTCAAGGCTGATCGACTACAGCGAAGAAGTGGCACTGTATGGTGGACACGAGGCGGAGAAAGACACACTGGACAAGGGATACTTCACCCTCATCAAACACGTCAACCGCATATTACGGAGAAGATTCTACCACGGTATCATGGAGGACTTTGTGATTAAATACTTCTGGGGTGCATTAGGACTGCTCCTTTGCAGTGTACCCGTGTTCTTCAAAGTGCCCGGTGCAGGCCAAGGAAGCATGGGAGATCGAACTGAAAGTGCGTATATCCCTCTCCCATCCAAGTCTCCCACTAACAACACTACACAGACTTCATCACCAACCGTCGCATGCTACTCATGTCCTCGGACGCCTTCGGTCGCATCATGTTCTCCTACAAAGAAATCACCGAGCTTGCCGGCTACACTTCGCGCGTCTCCACCCTCCTCGACGTCATCGCCGACATCCAAGCCGGACACTTTGAAAAAGCACTCGTATCCTCCGCATCGACCGACGAAAACGCTGCCGTGCTCGCCGGCCGCGGGACCGTGACTGAGGGCGAAGATATCGAGTTCACCGACGTCCCCATCGTATCTCCCAACGGCGACGTGCTGGTTCGCAAACTCTCCTTCGCCGTCCGCCCCGGCGACCACTTACTCATCGTCGGGCCTAACGGGTGCGGGAAATCATCGTTATTCCGTATCCTCGGCGGTCTGTGGCCGGTGTATGGCGGACATGTGCGAAAACCGCCGTTCGAAGACATATTTTACATTCCCCAGCGCCCATACTTGTCCCGGGGTAGTCTGCGCCAGCAAATCATCTACCCGGATAGCTTGTACGAGATGCGCGATAAGAACGTTTCAGACGCGGATTTACTATCCATCCTCGCGACGCTGGAGATTGAGGGTATCGTCGACCGCCCGGGCGGCTGGGATGCGGAGCAGGAGTGGACGGATGTGCTCTCTGGCGGTCTGCAGCAACGAGTTGCCATGGCGAGGCTTTTCTACCATCGCCCGCGGTATGCCATCTTAGATGAATGCACGTCTAGCGTTACGCTTGAGGTCGAGAGGATCATGTACGAGGAGGCGAAGCGTTTGGGCATTACGCTCATGACGGTGTCGCATAGGCGCAGTTTGTGGAAGTACCATACGAGGATATTGCAGTTCGATGGCCAGGGAGGACATTATTTCGGTCGACTCGATGCGGAAAGGCGGGCGGTGTTGGAAGAGTAAGTTTCTCTTTTATGATTTGATTGAGGTGTGCGAGCTAACTGTTGTGTAGTGAGAAGGAAGACATCGAGCTGCAGCTTCGTGCGGTGCCGGATATTGAGGAGAGGATCAGGGAGTTGACGAGTGGTTGAGCGGGGTCATTTGAGGAATGATGTGGAGGGCTGTTGTTGGACGGGATGTAAGATTATACATGTAGCGCTGAAAGAATAAGAAGCGCATGTTGTGCAATATATGGTATGGCAATGACAGCCAACTACCTTGTGGATGCGTGTCTTGTGGATCTTTAGCTGTGACAGTGGCTCTTGCTTGGTCCTGTGGACAGCTGAAGACAACATGGAGTGGCCTGCATGGTGTCGAATAAGATATGAGCAACAACTTTGGAAAGCAATCAGGGTGTAATAAGTAGCAGCCCGTCACGCAGCCTGAAGCTATACACAGCACGAAGGTAGCATCCTGTTCACTTTCCGTCCGGTTGATGACCCGCGGTATATGTATGCGAGTCCATCAAGTGCTGCATTGAGTTAGCCCAGCTGAAACTTGTATCATTTGCTAATCGATCTAGTTGCACTAGATTATCACATGAGGCAATTCGCATTGGTAACTGTTTGCATGGCGCCGCACAGTTGACAATTTCGGGGCAAAAGAGGCTGTGCGGCGAGTTCAAGTGGCGGGGGCGAGTCGACGTTGCCTAGCAACAATGGCGACGCGAACCAGAGTTGCGCGATGTACGCAGTGATGTACGCAGATATCGCGTAGTTTTTTTGGTACGTGAGGCGCTATCAGCCCTTAGCGGCGGATCTAACCGTCCTGGCCAATGAGCGACGGAGCTTTGGTGTGGCCAGCCCTCAGCGCGCTACCGCAGCCCTTATCGCCGATAACGCCCCGACGCGACCGAACCATCGCCGCGCTAGCGCGGGTAGCGCGACGGGTCCGTTAAGAGACGTTCTTTCCCTCTCTTCCTCTCTCTCTACTACACACCACGTCCGATGCTGCCTCCGCAACACAACACCATTGTACTTGCATCCAGACGCTGTTACCACTTTACCATTGCACTGCTACTACTGCTCTGCACTTTTACCGCTTTTTCTGAAGCAACCGCACTCTCCACCCCCTCACGCCTGCAGCACGCGACGCGTCTGCAACTCCCAGTACTTCTACCACAACTTCCTCTACGCATGTCGGCAGCTTCCACCATTTCACGACTTCGAGCCCCGACTGGCAAGTAGGACTTCGCCATGTCGTCACTCAAGATCGGTCAGACGGTCGAGACTTCCACGAACCAGACCGGCATCATCAAGTACATTGGCACCATTCACGTCGCTGAAGGCGATTGGCTTGGACTGGAGCTCCCAACGCCGACAGGCAAGAATGATGGATCCGTACGCGGGGAGCGTTACTTCACGTGTTCCCCAGGACACGGTCTATTCATAAGAGAGGCCAACATAGTACGCATCATTTCTCAGCCTGCGGCGAAGCCGACTCCGAAGCCGAAAGCGCCTGTGGTACCGAAGGCGCGCCCGTCCAGTGTTGTCGCCCCGAAGCCTACACCAAGGGCATCGATTGCTGCAACGAAGCGGCAATCAATTGCCACTACAACTGCTCCTCCCCCCGTACGCGCGCCAGTGCGCAAGCCCAGCATTGCTGGGTCTTCAACGGCATCGTCTACTATTCAGGATGCACGACATCGGTCAAATGCTACAGCATCCTCCGCGTCTACTACGTCCAAAGCCAGCAGAGACACGAATGTCGAGACACTCAACACCAAGATTCGACATCTCGAGAAACAACATGGAGATGACCAGGATCGGATCAAAGATCTCGCGCAGGCAGCAGATGAACGCGACCGGTACAAAGCTATCATCGAAAAGCTTCAAAGCAAATATCAAACACTGCATCTGGACTCGGCAGAGCTCAAAACTCAACTCCAACAACTCCAGTCGGACAACGACAGCCTCGCCAAGAAACAAGAGGAGCACGAGGCCGATTGGGAGATAGCACTCCTCGACAAAGAAATGGCAGAAGAGCGTGCTGAGCAGGCGGAATCAGAGCTGGAAGCCGTCCGCGCGAAGCTGGAGGAACGAGACATGGAAATCGAGATCATGCGCGAGGAAGCAGCCATGTTCACCACAGAACTGTCAGAAGAAGACAAGGAAGCGGCTGGATGGTATCGCCTCCAGCACGAGAACGACCGCCTGCGACAAGCCTTGATCACGTTGAAGGAGATGACCGAGGAGAAAGAGCGAGACAACAAAGCACGTTTCGCAGAACTTGAGATGGATCTGGCGTCACTGGACGCGATTCGCCAAGAACATACCGAACTGCAAGACAGAGTCCACAAGGATGAGGGGATCATTGAGCATCTGCGCGCCCAAGTCGACGCCAGCGCAGAGTGGGAGGACCTTTCCAACGAACTCACGGATAAAATCCATGATTTGGAGGAGAAGGCCAAGAGACAGGAAGCCACTATCCGCGAGCTGGAAAGTGAGGCAGAGCTGAACAATGAGCTTCTGGTCGTGCACATGGACGAAGAGGAAGACCTCCATGCCGAGCTCGAAGCTAAGGATTTCGAGATCGCCGAGCACATTCACAGACTTGAGCTCCAAGAAGTTGCCATCGCCGATAACCAGCTTCTTGTCTCGAAGTTCAGAGATCTGGTCTACAATCTACAGAGCAGATTGGCCGACGCAGAGTCGTCGCGGACCATGACGGAGGCTCAGATCAGGGACACTACTGGACGCATCGACGAGGTCATGGATCTCAATCGACACTTAAGGGCGTCCAACCGCCAAGCCACGTTCAAAGAAGTCCAGCTTGGGCTTTATCGACTAGACGCTGAAGTCGCATCAAAGCGACTTGCCATTTCGACAGAGGCCCAATCGGCTGAATTCCTAAAGAGTCTCCCGGTCCAGACTTATTTCACGGCAATCAGTGTTGGTGCCAAGGCTTCACTCACATCGTCCTTGTTGTTGACAGCCGACCGCGAAATGAGCTTCAATGGAGGCCTTGAGGAAGCTATGGCAAGGCTATCTTGTGTGGAAGCTGTTCAATGCCTCGCTTTGCTCCAAACAGGCAGCAAGCGCTTGTATTCCGCGATGGAAACATGTGACCTTGCTGACTTCGCCGCCTTTGGTCCAATCGACCAGGAGCTACGTGTCGTAGAGAAGACCCTCGACCACACCCACGAGGCTCTTGTAAACGACGAGATCAACTTCACCGACATGGCCAACAGCTTAGCACAATCCCTGAAGATTCAGGATGCGGTCCTTGTCGACCAGCAAAACATTTTGGCAATGATGCCCGAGGATGAGTCCACGGCCCACATCCAGAGGATCGTTGCTCGTTTAGACTACCTTGGTAGTAACTTCGCCGTCATCACCACAATGATGTCGTTCCTTGCCAGCAACGCCACTGAGCTGCTGGTGAAAACTGCGGCTCAAGACATCAACCCCGATGACGTTACTGCTGCGGCACAGCGGGTTCTAGAGCTGTTCGCCGGTCCATCAGTGATTTGCAACAAGGCGGTTGCTGCCGGTCAAAAGTTGCTGCGCACAGTGGACGCATTGCGTAGTGATTCACTATATCCTCATATCTTCAAAGGTTCCGAGGACATCATGGAGCAAGAGGCCTATTTGGCGAAGCTCGCGCGCGACGCTGCTCAATGGGGCCGCAACACGTTGAGCATTATCAACGCCTCCTTCCAGCCAGAGCCGTCGCCGTCTTGGTCGGAGCTTAAGATAGAGGACATGTTCGCTTTCTATTGGAGTCCAGAGCTGCTGCGCCTTGACACCACCGCCCAACGGCTGGACGCCTGGACAGAAGAGGCATCTTTGTTGTTGAACACCAGCGAGATTGTCCACGGTCCGACACCCTGGGCCCAAAAGGCAAAAGAGATGGAGGCTGCACGAAAGAAGAACTCAGAGGCCTCTGTGCTGCTCGAGAAGCTCAAGGTCGAGCACAAAGCCACTCTGCTGAGCCTTCATGAGCGAGAGCAGGTAATTGAGACTAAGAGTCTCGAGATCGAGCATCTCGACGCGAAATATCGGGATGCCAGCAACAAAGTCACAGATGCGCAGCATCTGAGAGAAAAGCTCATCAAAACTGAGCAGGAGATGACAGATCTTCGAACCAAGATCACCGATCAGCATAGTCAGATCGAGGCCCTTGAGCAAAACATTGCCAGGTCGGATCGCTCTGAACACGCGATCAATCTGCCAGACGCTACAAAGATGGTGACAGAACCTGTCGAACAGCCTTCCGCCTCGCGCACTATACCAGCTCAAGTCAATTGCCTGTTGTCGGCTCTTCAAACCGAAAATCACTGGCTACGTCGACGTGAACATACCGACATGTTTGATCGCAATCTGAAGCACGTATTTGGGAAGATGCGCCACGCCCAGCAGAAGACGTACGCCCAAACCATTGATCGTGCATTGACGGATGTCCTGCTTGAGATGGAAGAATCCGATGATGACTCCAGTCTCCACGAAGACGCCGAGGACCATGCCGCTGCGCAGTCGTTAATCTCGCGACCTAAGATGTTGCCAATGGGTGTTGGGCCTGTTCAGACAGCTTGGCAGACTTCCAATGGAACACCAGAACAGTATTACGCCTTTCTAGAGTCAAACGTGGTTGGGCCAATGGGGTTTAGACTTTGCACTATCCCTAAGGGGGATGAGGACATGTTAGAGCTATGGGACGATGGCGCTTCGTCGGTTTTTGAGAGTCTGAGTGGCGAAATGGGCATTTGAAGCGGTTTGGTATGAGTTTTTGGCTTTTTGTATGGCGTTTTAGCGTCTTCTCGCACGATACCCCCTCGTTTTGTAGTAGTAGTTTGATATTGTTATCATGAGAAATGAATTATCCAGAAGCATTTCGCATAATCGAGATTCCTGAAGGTGAAATGATGTTATGTTTTTGAATATGAGTTATGAAGTGTAGGCTCATGTTCGCATACATAAAGGGCGACTGATAGCGACCGGCGATGTTCTGGTATCATTCCTCTCTTGCTACTGCCATGTCCTTTCCTTCATTGCGTTGCTAGGATACCTTAGTTTCTTGTTTGTAATGTTATGCAGCGAGAACACCTCTTTCTATTCCGCCTCTCACATACAATCTTCACGCAGTGCAGCAGTTGACTACCACGCCCAACTCCTCTGTATGATGCAACCTCATTACCTCACCTGTCTGGCCAATACATATTTTCACCTCACGAACACCATGGCCACTCGCCATCGCGAACATTTCTACTGCAGGTGTCACTGTTCCTCTTCTCACGACCTGTAAGCTGACCCCACATTCTTTACCAATATACACACGCTTACAAGATACTCAGGCCAAACTATCGTATAGTTATCGCTACCCGACTATCTTTCCATCAGTTCTCTTCGCTATTTTTCGACTATTTTTCGACATCCCGACCCCGACAGGCAAGAACGACGGATCAGTCCGCGGCGAGCGGTATTTTACCTGTCCGCGAGGACATGAGCTGTCTATCAGAGAGAACAATATAACACGTGTTCTCTCGCAGCCAGCCACGCGATCAAGCGCAGCAAAGGCTGCTGCACCAGCCGCAACGACAAAAACGACAAAATCATGTCCTTCAAGCGTGATCACCACGACGTCTACAATACAGACTTCCGTTGTTGCAAAGCGGCAACCGATCGCAACCTCCTCATCCCCTTAGCCCATCTGCGCTCCTATCTGTAAGGCCAGCATTGCCGGATCTTCAACGGCCTCAACTACAGTCCACAATATAAAACTCAAGCCTACGCAAGCAGCGTCTTATAGTAGCCCTATGCGTCTGGCTAAATTGAGCTTACCTAAATATCCTTTCGACTATTCTTCGTATTCTTCGACCATCTTCGGCGGCATGGGCTAAAAGTCCAGGATGCACAACAAAGACTTGCACCAGCGGCCGCTCGATCCAATGCTGCTGCATCTTCTGCGTCAGCTGCATCAAAAGCCAGCAGAGACACTGCCAGCATTGAGACATTGAACACGAAGATCTAACATCTCGAGAAGCATCACGGGGAGGACTAATATTGCGTCAAAGATCTTGGGCAGGCAGCAGCCTTTCGACGTTTCTCAACTTAGTTTACAAGCGGAGCATCGCAGGATCCCCGTCGAGCTTGACACTTGTCCACGCTCGGCGCCCCTTAGATAGACTTGAGCTTCGCTCCCTTTACAACAAATCAGACTGTACATACACTTCATTGACCTTGATGCTCCCGTGTTTGACATTAACCTACTACTCTTTCGAACAAGAGCGCAAAAGCCTTCATTCAGCCTTTCTAAATACAACGTGATGCGGTTTATTCTACTGATGTGTACAAAGTTGCGCCTCAGAATCACAAGCAACGTTATCTCAGTGCTTCTTTGCATCCTTCTCTTTCCTCTTCTCTTCGACTAACGCATCCAGCCTCCACTTAGAGGAAATACCTTCCACGAAGCAACTCGCTGTCCAGGCCCACCACACCCAATCTAGTGGTGTCAGGCCGTGCTTCTTCCTCAACCTGCGCCCCATGATTCCAGCCTCGAATGTATGGACAGGGATCATGATGATGAACACAACCCACCAACCGACTAGCGCATTGAGTTTCGCAAACGCTGGGATGCGGTAGAAAAGCGTGTCATAGAGAGGTGAGCCAGGCTGCCAGATCCACTGATGCGGAAGAAGAAGATAGCATAGAAGACATTGAGAGAAGTTCAAGAAATGGCCAAGTTTCGCAGTTGGCGGTACATATCTGTCGATGGTAATGTCGCTGCGATCTAGTATCTGCAAAGCTTGTTTGTCGAGCTGCACTACCCGTTCTCGCGCCTCGCGAAGCGATTCCATCGGAGGGTCGAACGCGATGGTGTGGTGCTGGCCGTTGCACACGAATTTCATCTCATTGAGGCTGATATCCGTCATTTGCGCATTGCGAGTTTGAAACACCGATTTGTTGCTGTAGGCCTCGAGGTATCGACGGATCTGACATGGCTCATTAGAGGGCGCACTAATGGTTGTCACTGACGTCTCACTGAGTCCTGGTGATCGGCGTTCATGTGCTTGATGATGCGCTGACGAGCAGCATCTTCCTGAGCGTCTGGCTTCGACATGCTGCCCCTGACTGAACGTGTTGGTTCTTCTTCGTGTTGACCTGCACGTCGGTTTGATGCACGCTGTGGGAAGTGCTGTCGTCACATGGCGTTCTCTAGCTCGGAGGTACGGAGAAACGTCCTCCGCAACTTATTTCCAGCTCGGTCGGTGTTAGCCCAACGTCAGTTAGCACAACGCCTCTTGGATGTCAAAAAACGTTCGGTTCACTTGAGTTTTGCATCACTCTTCTCTGCATCGGAAAGTTGAGAATCGGGCCTCGAAAGCGAGCGATGCGAATCGCACCGATGAGGAAAAGTGGCGGCCCCAGAATCTGCATCGACAACTCAGCCGACCTGTCATCCCGGTCAGTGGAATCGCCACCGAATGCGCGTTGCAGTCGGTCCCGAAACGGCCATGTCAACCCTAGCCGGCGCACATACTGGGGGCCATTTTAAGTACGACGGCACGCGATGCGCGCTCCAATGGCGGATGTCGGGATGAATGCTGGAAGGCGGGCGGCAAAGTGGGAACGTCCACGCAAGCATAAGCCTTGATAAACATCCCAGCCTTCCCATCCTGCACACGAAACAACTCCTGCAAGGTTCGCGACAGGTTTTAGCGACGGGTTGAGATCATGGCTTGGTGGGTCCCCAGACGAGGTGCCACTGTTGCGTCAGGCTGCATGACGGGTGGCTCGTCTGTGCAAGGGTTACAAGCACCTCTGCATCTTCAAACCGGTTCCTGTCGCAATGTCGCTTGCCTTTTAACAATATACACCGTCTTGATTCTCTTCAGCAGTTTCCAAGCATCTTGAGCGCATTGCATTTTTGCACCTACAGCCATCATCCTCCCACACAACTAAACATCAATCACCATGGCCGACACGGTAGAGGAGACCAAGAACTCCGTTTCTGGAGAGGGACAAGCCGATGCCAATGCTTCTCTTGGAGCAAAGGGCAACGCGGAATCATCGAGTAAGAAAACCGAAAAGAAGACGCCGAAGAAGTTGGGTGGAAAAAAGCCTCAACAGCAGCCCACTCCTGAAGCCACTCCTGCCCCCGATAGCGAAGGTGAAGGAGAGGCTGAGCAAGCGGACGCAGGGCGCAAGCAAACCACGACCGGCGATGCCGATGACTCGGAACCCGAGCCCCAACAACAAAAGTCCAAATCGCAATCAAGGCGCAGGCAATCTCGCGGCCGTGGTCGACGAGGCGGTGAATCCGATGCCGAGTCTGGTGCGCGATCTGATGTTTCCGCATCTGGAGGCCGTCGCAACCGCCAACGCCAGAAGAAGGGCGGAAAGGGAGGAGGTCCCCTTGACGACATCACAGAGAACGTTCCTGGAGGCGAGCTAGTCGGTGGTGCTGGCGACATGGTCCAGAACACCGCTGGTAACGCTGTAAACCAAGTCGGCGACACCGCCGGAAAAGCACTTGGCGGTTTGACTGGCGGTGGTGGCGGTGAGGAGGAGGGCGGAAAGGATGGAGGTGAACAGCTTCGTCTGCGACTTGAACTCAACCTTGACATTGAGATTCAATTGAAGGCGAAGATTCACGGCGACTTGACGCTAGGATTGCTGTAAGTCTCTCAAGCCGAAATTTTGACACCCGTACTGACGCGTTGCAGCAATTAAGCGTTTCACGATTTACCACGAACGGCTTTGTCTAACATGCGTGCGCGAAGCATTTTTTGTCCTTTAGTATTCAGGATGGCGTTCACGAGGGATTCTACATAGTGTAATCACATCTGCTGCAAATATCAAATGCGTAGAACTTCTTTGCATTCTATCAACTATAGCTGTCGTGCCCCCTTCTCCATGTTCACCTTCTTTTCCATTTTCTGCGCAGTCGAGCAACCTCCTTACTCAAGAAGTGCCAAGGACAATGCTCATTAGCCGTCTGCTTTGAGTAGTGATAATTGCTACGAATATAGATTGCATGAACAGCCCTATGCATCATAACCATGACATGTTTTCTTTCATCCCGTATCCTCTTTTTTAAATGCCATTATTCAGTTCGCATACGTACCACAAAGTGAGGCCGTTGATCTAGGATCTGCCAAGGGTGGCGTTCATGGCGTCTCTTAGAAGTTCCACATAGCCCAATCACGTCGGCTACAAAAATTGGAAACACTGGAGATCGCCTACACACCACTTCGACAATTACATCATTTTCCCTCATATTCACGTTTTTTCCATCTTCTATACCATGTAACAAGTTTGTCACTTCGGGGAACCGCCAAATTACACAAAAGTGGGGAAGCTACGGATTCTAGCTCCGCGCCACCAAGCGTATGCATGCAAGAGCCATAGCCAAAGGTCTCGACCGCCGCGCATCACCCTAAAGCGTAACACGAAACACGCGTTGCCAACTTTTTGATGCGAATTTGTCGTCAGCCGGGAACTAAGCATGCAACGCCCCCCCTGCAGCCACTTTCCGTCCCACACCCACGCAGTCAGCATCTGCATCTGACAACTGTGGTTGTCCCATCATACCCGCAATGACGTAAAACATCTGGGATGAGATCGCAAACGAGCTTGTAGTGGCGCGCTGTACGCGGCAGCAAACTCCCTTCAGGAGATCCCAGTGCTCATGCGTCAATCTTGTTTTTGGAGTGGCCAGACAGTGTCGCCTGTACATTCGCCCTAAGCCCCGTTGCTCAGCTTGTGTTTTGTACTCACTCGTCTATCGCTTTACTCCTGAAACTTGAGATTCATCCACGTACATTTCACTCAATCATTGAATGATAGCAAAACTACCGCCCGACATGGCCGACAAAGAACAAAACTCCGGATCAGAGTCCGAGATCCAGGAGAGATCAACGATGGCACAACAGAAGGCCATCAACAAGAAGAAGCAGGAGAAGCGTGAAGCAGGCCTCCAATCTGCCCGCTCACGGTCTTCATCGCGCCGAGCCCGTCGCAGCCGCCTGGAGAAAGACCTCAAAGATGGCAAATACATGCACACAACATCGCTGGAGGTACTCGAGGAAGCCGATGCAAATGGCGATTTGCAGAAGATGGGCATGTTTGATCGCATCGGTCCAGACAGCACATCGATGGATGGTCCTGTCACCCACGCGCGTGCGATGCGAGGAGAGATCCCGATGCGCGGCACCAACCCCAACGAACCACAACAGATGCCAAAACAAGACAAAGGCAGTGAACTGAAGGATCAAGATGGATTGAAACTGACGCTGGAGGCCAACCTCGAGATTGAGATTGAGCTGAAGGCGAGTATCCGTGGTGACCTGACGTTGAGTTTATAGTAAGTCGGCCCGTTTCTTTTCAATCACTAATTGGCATTCGCGTGCGAGTTTCTGATTTCCTTCAAGTCAGTGATAATAACGGGGCTTAACAGCGAATAGTGCATAGTAGCTTTGAAGCCTTCGACCCTTCTTCGGCAGATCGATACCTGTTGTCGCGCGTTGGAGCCTTCCGTTGTCATTTTCCGAACCAAGCACTATTACGAGCATCGGGCGTTATTGGGTTATGTCATTCAGCCTCGTAGTGGCTCTTAGTACGATCACACTTCCAAGAGGAAGAATTTACAATATTTCGAAATGATGGTTCCGTCCTGAGTGGTTTTTGTCGGATCTTTTCATGGGTGTGTGGGCGCTCGGTACCCTACATACGATGCCGCACCACTCAATGCCCAGTGGTCATTGGCGCAATACTTTCAGGGACGTCAGTTAAGTCCCACGGTAATATCAAAGCAAAATTTGTGCATTAAAAATCATCTTGACTTGCAGTCTGCCCACTTTCGCACTTTCCATTCCATGCTCTTCATAATCTTCAGGGCAAAAACCTCGCACCAACAGTCCATCCCCGACGAAAAGCATGACCCATCACGCGAATATGTGCGAAATACATGCAACAGAGTATGCGCATGCTATCAAGAAATTACAGGAACAGCGGCCTAAGAAGTCGACGATTTGGACGAAACTAACCCGCCGCGTGGATAACGACGCAACAGAGAACTTAAGCATGCGGCGCGCGTATAAGGGCTTGAAAGGGCTCATGACTGGTGACTATTTGCACGAATTCACCTTGAATCAAGGAACTGACAATCAGCTAGGGCACTCCAAGCCAGCGCCTTTGGAGCAGACCGAAGCGCCACGTAGACGTCAGCTGTGGCAGCCACTGAAGCGCATCTGGCAAAAGAATAGCAAAAGAACCAACAAAGGTCGACCGCTCTACAGAAAGATATCGCAATATAGCCAGAAATCGAATGGCCGTGGTCGCATGGAAATGGCGCCGAGGGTGACCATCGCAGAGGAAGAAGACGACCCGCGCTGTTCGGAAGAATCGAAGCCAACAGAGTCCCAGACTTCACTACTTCCACAAAATTTCGAGCTATTTACTGGACCATCAGAGCTGCCTCAAAGCGATCTCTTCGTACGCACCCGTTCCCCCGCGGCCCTCTCCATGACTGCGACTGTTGGAGAAAGCTCACCGGTTAAGCGGCAAGGAATACACAAAGAGCTTCCAAAACTTTCGGTTTCACCCTCCGTGGACCACTCTACACCCGTACCAATGCGTGACCAGGTAGAGTCGCCGTCCACGATCACCACTTCTGATGCTGTACTACGAGCTGTCTTGTCGCCGCCACTGAATCCCCCACAAAAGCCCACTTTCGTCGAAATCGAGCCTTTGCTTCAGGAGCAACGTGCAGTCTCATCAGACATGCCGATAGTCGCCAGACATGAAGCCACCAGAACTCTACCAGAAAGCTCTCCTAGAGCCAACTATCATCAAGATTCGGTCTCTTCCT
Source organism: Parastagonospora nodorum SN15 (assembly GCF_000146915.1). Lineage (NCBI taxonomy): Eukaryota > Fungi > Ascomycota > Dothideomycetes > Pleosporales > Phaeosphaeriaceae > Parastagonospora > Parastagonospora nodorum. The sequence goes on along the minus strand of NW_001884559.1, from coordinate 102,757 downwards.
CTGTCTCCAGCATTCAGCCGCCAGCCGTACAGCACAGGGTCACTCCCTCAGAGCGTGCAGAATACGATCGCATTGTCCGTGTATTCTTCCGGCAACATGCAACTCGCATCCCAATACCCACTGCATGGCGCTCGAACACCTCGCGGGTGTACTTGTTCCGTGGCCCATCGTCGCCGTATCGCAATGTGGTAACAGCTCCAGTGACAAGTTCCAGTTCTAGCACAACTGCTTTGTCTGCGAACACGATATTCGCAACGGAGCCATCGAGACGAACTCCGAGCCCACGAACTAGCACAACTACCCCTGAAGCCGTCTCGACACTGCGAGATATCGTTGCGCGTCATGCGATGCGCTTTTCTACCGGTTTTACCGAATCTAGTAGTGAGCAAGAAGCTCACAACACTACGGTACCGGAATCAGACTACGAAAGCGCACGTCCAGGTAGTGCTCTAAACCCGGCAGAACTAACCGGCAGCGCCGTCCCCAGTCCTCCTCTTCCCGCCAGAAATCCGGGCAGGAGACTAGCCATCAGCCTCCCTGTCCCCCGAGGGAGTTTCGAGAGCGAGTTCTGGACCGGCGAGCCCAGAAAGCGACGCCGACTTCCTGAGGACGACAGCGAAATTGCTGTTCCCAGACCGCAGACGGCGATTCCGGTACGTCAGGGTGTCAACACACATGCTGGTCGTTCCAGATTTTCGAGGACGATTCCACAGGACCGCGTGTCTGACCTACTAGCGGTCGGACGTTCAGTCACGCATGAGCCTTCGCGCATCCCGCAGTTTGGCGGACCAAGTCGCGCCAGACTTCTCCAGCCGGTGGTGGTAGATGAAGGGGTTACGAGCAGTGCAGAGAGCGAAGGTCCGGTTCTGACGCCTGCGATGTCCCGCGAGGAAGAGATATCGAGGCGGATTGCTAATATTAAGAGGAACCCGAGCGCGGCAAGAAGGCCGCTTACGCCTGGTGATGATAGAGCAAGTATCATGTCGGGTGATGAGATTTGGTATGAGGCGTCTCATGTGGCGGTGGTTGATGAGTCGGTGCAGTGATAGTGTATCCAGGCGCTATTCAGAAATGTCACTTCTGGCTTGCGGCTGATGAACATGAACTGACTTTAGAGAGGAAGGCTTTTCGAGGTGCAGTCCTTATGAAACAAATGGCACGAAGGCAGACAGGATGGCTTTTGAAGCGACACGAAGGCAGTCGTCTGGTCCCCTTAGAGATGATTGCCACCTCGCCCAATCACTTTAGTACACGCCAATCAACGAAGAAGAAAAGGGGTTGAAGATTTATACTGGTACAAGGTGTACATTGTTACTTTGGTGGCTGGTGGCGAGCGTACCGCTAACCGTGAGAGTGTTGTGTCACCGATGCTCAGCGGCCCGTAGCCTCACGCTATCAAAACCACATAGCTAGGCTTCCTAAAGCTGTTATTGAGGCTTTTTTGGGAACACTGTAGTCAAGCTTCGAGAAATGAGACACCTTCCACTACCTTCCGGTTCCTACCTAGACTCAGGAAGTCGACATCAAAGCTGAACGCAGTATGGAGTGTATATAAAGCACACAAATACTCGCTTTCGATGCTTCTCAAACAACTCCTCTACCCTATCAATCATACCAAGATCATTTGCACGAATCAACATGTTCGCCTCAAAGCAATTCAGTGCAGCTTCGCTTTTCTTCACTCTCCTCCTGATCCTTCCAAAGATTCAAGCGCAAGGAGGTGCTCCAAACATACTATCTCAACTAGGAGGTCTCAGTCCCGACCAGCTTCACCAGGTGATCCAAGGCGTAGTTCGACCTCAAGTCATTGGTGCACAACAAGCCACCTCATTCGACGAAGCACAGCTGGAGAAACTCCAATCGTCTGGAGGAGAGTACAACCCGGCAGGCTTCGGCAGAGGAGGCACCGTCTGGACTCGTCAACAAGCCGCCTCTGACTTCCTCCAAAAGCCCAATCCAGCGGAAGGTTTCAAGGGAAAAGACATACCTACACGACCATCCAACAACGCAGATTCTCAGACGCAGCTTGACCATGTTCTAAAAGTCATCGGCTTGATTAACGATTTGCTCGCGACGATTTCTGGCGTTTCTGCGGGTAGCGACATGACCCTCACGACGCCAGAGGATGGTGCGGAAGCAGCTGGTCAGGGCAATAACTTGCGTGTCAGAATGACGCCTGGCGGTAATTGGAGGGCTTCGAACTAGACGCACAAGAGATGGAGCATGTCATTTTGGAAGTACTACTATATGTTATCATTTATGGATGGAAAGCGAATATTGGGTCAAAGCTATTCACCAGGTCAGCGTTACGATTGAAGCCGTGCGATACTGTGTATAGCTTCAGGATGTCAAATATCTTCGCTTACTTTCTGTCGTAGTTGACGATTTGCAGTATAGGTGGAGCAGGACAGAATCAAGCGCGAAAGTCGCGTGTATGTGTATCACCACATTTCCTAACACTAAATATCAATGTCAAAACCAAGTCGCTCCTTACCAAACAACCGTCCAACACAACAACCATGATCGTGACTAGCCCAGTGTAATAACGCCGAAGTTATTACACCATGCCATGCAGGGATCCTACATCACGCCGTACTCGAGCCTAATATATCCGCGGCCTGAACTAGTACACAACGCGACTATTCATATAAATCTACTCTAATCGCACTTCGCGACCCCATATAATATAAACGAGACCTCAAATATTCGCGACCCCATATAACCCCATGCTACCCCGTACATTCTTTGATCGCATTCTGCATTTCGCATTTCGCACTCCCTCTAAACCCACCCACCATGCCCTCCCTCCTCCCCCTCCTCCTGCTCCTCCCCAGCGCCCTCTCCCTCCCCACAACCAGCACCACTTCCACTAGCGCAGCCACAATCGGCAAAATCCGCGGCGTGCGCGACCCCATCTACCACCTCTACCTGCAAGCGTCCACGTCCTCCCCAAGCACGCCGGTCCTGGGCCCCGAGTCCTCCGCGGCAGAATTCACCATCGGCGGCACGATACAGTCGCGCAGCACGTCGCTATACCTGAACGTGCAGAATGCGACGACGTCGTACAAGCCGCTGAAGTGGGAGAGCACGGCGACGACGACGGCGTGGGGACTCGAAGGGGATACGATTATCACTGTGCAGGGGAGTAGTTATGGGAGACGTGAGTTTTGTGCAATAAGTGAAGAATGTAGTGTATTTGCTGACCGCGATGTGAAGAGTTAAATTGGCTCGTGTGTAAATCTGCGGAGGCGGCGTATTATGATTTGTATCTGCAGTTGGGGAGTGACACGCCGAGTGGACGCAGTTGCAGTAATTATCAGACGATCCATTTGCCTTGTTTGTGTTAGAAGGGGAGAGGAAGTGCACGAGATGGGTCGCGATATGAAGGTAGACGACTTTTGTCTATTACTGAAACGAGAAATGAAAGAAGACTACGATTACGTGTAGGCGGCTCCGACGCAGCAGGTTCGCTCATGCAGATCCGGAACGCCCAATGCTGTTGTACCAAATATGCCTCTCTACGGGCTCGAATACTAGAAATCCTTGAATGGTAGATATCCCATCCAAAACGCCTTTTGATCGTGGTTCATAAACATCGTGAAATACCGGGGGTTTCAAGATCCCGTGGTGTTTGACACATTTTCTGTGCAGGTAGCACTTGTTTCTATGCTCTGCACAACGACTTCTTCGGGAAGCGGCTCGTTCACGACGCGCTCCGTCCGATCGCTGCCATCTCTTTCTCGTCGCGGGCTCTGGGCAACAGGGGATTCAGTACCTTCAGATATGACACTGTTCTCTCGGACGCGTTGGGCCACGCTTGCAGCTATTTTCTCGTCGAGCATGTTCACAAGTCGCTCTGAGTATTGATCCAGCAGCTTGACCATGACAGTTTCGTCAAATTCCTTTGGCTTCACCCGGTCGCCAATTGCCCTTGCAGTGGTTGCAAGCTCTCTCTCGACCTCTCTTGCCAATTCAGAGGTCATTGTATCGCTGCTAGTAGCAAGTCGTTTGCGGAATGCGCGGAGTGTCCTACACAAACTTTCTGTCGATGCACCCAGACTCCCAAACTCATTCGTAGGCGGTTTGGTCCGGGGTCGCACATCCATTGAAGTACGTCTCTTTACGTTCTGGGGATTGCGAGGGCTAGGTGGCGAAGGCGAGCGGTTCTTGTTCCGCCGAATTGAGCCTTGCCCTTGCCAGCCAGTTGCACGACCTTCTCTTGCGCTGCTTGGCAACGGCGAAGGCTCCAACTTGGGTGTCTGTGCCAATGTGAATTTGGACAGTCGCTTTCGCAGCTTCGGCGACTTGTTGCCAGTAGGCGTAGTGTTATCCTCCTCGGGTGAGCGCTGAAAACGTGCTAATTCAGATTGGGAGAAGACTCGGCGTAGAGGGGGTCTGCTCGCAAGGAGATCGGTGTTGGTAGGTGTACTCGGCCCGAGCAGGTCCATGGATCTAGATAGATCGTGGCGGTTTGGTAGCTGTAAAGCCAAGTCCCAGATGAATATGGTGCCGTCTACTGCGACAGTCACAAGAGACTTGCCACTATCCTCCTCTCCCACTTTTTGGATAAGAGAGATGTCAGAGACTCCTTCCGTGTGACCCCAATCACGGGCGATGAGGGTTCCATTCTCTTCATAGATCCGTATCGACTTGTCGGTGCTGGAGACTCCTGCGATGAGTGAAGAGCTCCACCCTCGAGGAATATGGACCAGGGAAGACAAGACCACGGCGTCGCCACCCTCTGTATCACAGGCACGGAAGCTGTTCAGGCATTGTCCGTTGCGGCTGTCGTATCGATGGACCTGGCGATCTATTGAGGACACGAGTAAGACGTCGTCGTGGTCGATATCCCAGGTCATTGAAACAGGTGAAGACTTCAACATTATGGCTCGCAACATGATAAATGCGCGGATGGTATCGCCTGGACCGTCTTCGCGAGTGAGGAGGTCTCGGACCACAATGCTTCGATCGCTGGACGAAGAGACGAGTCGCTTTCCATTTCGCGAGAATTGGATGCCATTGACTGCACCAACGTGTTCGTCGAGCGTTTGTAAAAGATCCCATGTCTCGCTCGTGCGTGAGAATATTTGCACTGTGCGATCCCGACTAGCACATGCAACAAGGACCAATTGGTCTTCCTCGTGGACAGATATGCTCGTGATCTCTCCAGCGTGCGCTTTGAAGTCGTACACGCTTGTCTTGCTTATTGTATCGATAATCCTCAACACGCCGTATTTATCTCCGGTGATGAGAAAACTGGCGTCAGCAGACGCACGTACGGTTCGCAGCTCATTTTGCAGAGGATCCGGACCATCAAGTTGCTCTAATGCCACATTGACTGAGTCCTTAAAGCTGCCATCGACGTTCCAGAAGAGAATTGTACCATCAGCTGCCCAGGTGTAGTAAGAGGCATTCAGCGCATTGGGCTGTGTAGCAAGCGCTGCGACACCAAGCACAGAGTTACCATGGGCAGGCAAAGTATGGGCAACGTCGCCGACGGTAGTGTCATCGTCGACTGCACACAGATGCGACAGGCGAATGGCGCGTTGGGAATCCACGGTAACGATATAGTCAGCCAAGCAAGCGATGGCGCCAATCTGATTACTTTCTGTTACACAGACGGTTGGAGATTCGACACGAGGAGGCGGAGAAGGTGGTGGTGTCAGACTGCTTGTCACATCGCGGACAATTACCGTCTTGAGGCCTCCCTGGGAGCTTGCTATGTGAAGCCTTCCTTTGGTGTCCACGGCTAGGGAGCTGACTGCAAAGCCAGCATCAAAGAGCTTCACAAACCGTTGTTCGGAGTTGGAGTCGTCGATTAAGCATATGTCGCCCCTGTCCGATGCCACAATGGCCCTGTTCGGCGCCACAGCGACGACACTCGTGAACGTGGCCTCCTTCAAACTGTCCAGAACACAGTTTCTGCCTTGGAGGGGTTTATGGAATGAGCCTGTCAGGAAGGATATGTCGCTCGCACGGGCTTTGGAGATGCGCATTGAGGATTTTGGATCGTCGACCTTCCAGATCCTGACGTGCCGAGTGCCAACGGTGATCAACTTGTTGCCCATCCAGGCCATACGATTAACATTGCTGACGCACTTGTTGCTGGCATAAAGCGATGCGGCGCCCGTTCGAGGGTCGATGCTCCATATGTATAGGAAGCCGTCAGTGGAGTAGCCCAAGCTTGCCAAATACCGCGAGTCGGGGCTGAAGGCTAGGCAATTGACACCGATGGTGTGTTCTGGCAGGGACGTCAAGGGCGTATCCGAAGGTACGTCTGAGGAAGTCGAGAAGATTAAGACTCGAGGTTTGTAGCCAGTCTAGCAGACGTCAGTTGCGCTTCGTTTTGCACTGGCTGCATGCCTTACCTCTCCGACGGCAAGGAACTTCCCGTCGTGGCTGAAGCTCACACATGTGGCGGCCTTGATCTTCTCCTTCATCGTCCAAGCCTTGTTGCTTGGGGAATCTGCCCATTCAGTGGCGGCTGGTGAGGCGAGTGGAGACGCGCCGAAGCCAGCATCGCGCAGAGACGCCGCTGTGCGATTGCGACTTTCGTTCTGGGTGGGTGTCGAGGGCCCTCCATAGATTGAGGCAGAGGGATTGATTGGGTTCGTAGTTGGGCGTGCGCGGTAGAAGCGCTGTGAGACTTGGAGCTGGCCGTCTACGGTTGCAATGACGGCGGCAGCGCCAGCTGTGTATGCAAAAGAGCAGCCGCTGGGAAGACTGTCGAAGGCATTGGCCGAGTTGGCGGTAGTGCCGACGACCTGGCGCAATGCGAGGCTGACGTCGCCACGGGCGGGCTTAATTGGGGAGCGCAATGGTGTTGTTTTGAAGAATGGCGACGGTGACGGGTTTAGTTTGATACCCGCGCCCAGGGTCGGGGACATCATCCTGGAGTTGTTTGGAGTAAGCGACATCGCTTCCTCCAAGATAGTCGTGGAGGTAGATCGCGCCAGCAAGCAGACATCTCAAGACGTCATGGCAAGAGCCTGCCGGTGAGGAGGAATGTGGTTGATGAGGGGATTGCGGCACGCGGCAGCTAGGTAAGGTAGAACAGTCCAGCGGTGAAGCTCTATAGAACAAACATTAAGTACAGGCAATGGCGCAACGTGAGCGTAGGGCAGGACTGAGATGGCGAGGAAGACGGGTGAGGGCATCTGCAGCTTCACCAGGCCGTGCAGTGAGGATGAACGTGCATTGAGAGTGAAGGACGCGGCACGAGCTTGTGCAGCGCATGTTTTCACCCTCGCGCATGCAGAAGCGACGATCGGCAGCACGAGCCTCAGGAACACGCCAGCGGCAGGTGCCATGTTGCCATCCGTAGCGTGGCAACCATTCACAGCCCTTCGCTAAGCAGCCCGGAGCCTGTCACCATGCATCGTCACAACAAACAATCACATCTCGCGCTCCCCAGCCCACGCCAATCTGCCATTCCCGGCTCTGTTGTAGGCTCGGCCCTGCGTTGATTGCGATTGCAATTGCAACTGCACATGCGAACACCTGGTACAGCATGCCTTCTGCGGCCTCGACGATGCAGGTGCCCGTCTGTTGTGTCGCACGGAGCTACAGTTCTTGAGCCAGATGGGCGGACCCCACCGGAAAACCTCCGATTGGGACACGCTTTCAACATGTTTCACGGCAATCTATTGCTACGAACGGGGCGCCCACCTCCAAAAACTTTTGGCTGACCTACTGACCTACTGACCACCAGCGCTTCTAGACGGAACCTGCTCCAGGCCACGACAATCGCTCTGCTACTCTGGCTCAACACCGATCCTCATCTTGCCCATTTCCATCCGTTTTGCTTTGCGTCTAGCCGACGCACGTTCAACAGACACAACAGCGATAGCGTCAGCAACGACCCGACGTATACTATGACCTTGGTGAAGTCGGTTCCGCGTAGGTCTGCACCAGTCACCCTGTTCACCATAGCCCCGGCAAGAGGGACGCCCACCACGTACCCAACGCCTCGAATTGATGTCATGGCGCCATTCTTGGGATAGTACATCTCGTCGCCAAAGAGTTGCTTCTGCGCTGAGTTCATGACAATGTTGAATACGCCATTGATGAGGCCGTGGCATGTGCTCATGCCGATGAATAGTCCGACATTGTTGGTCTGCGCTGAAGGGAGCCACAGAGCCCAGGTCGCAAGGGCGTATACAGCGGTTGCAATGATCAACGTGTTCTGGTGTCCGATCTTGTCCGCAAGGGCTCCGGCGCCTAGTCGGGCGGGTATTCCGACGCCGCTGTTGATGGCAAGCAGGTAGGATGCATGCTCAAACCCGAGTCCTAGTGACTCTGCGAACAAGGGTCCGTAAGTCATTGGCACCGCCAACGTCAGTGGATGTATGAGATTGACCAGGAAGAGGCATGCAAACAACGGTTCCCGGAATGTTTTTAGTCCGATGATACTCGTACTTCGCTTTTCGAATTTTCGTGGTGGAAGGGCGAGTGGACTGGCGATTGACAGAGTAACAAGGCTGAAAGCAGCCAGTATACCCAAGGTCCATCGGGCTCCAATTCTCTCGAGGAGTGCTGCTATGGTGAAGGAAAACGACATTCCTCCCACAGCAGCAGCTATTGCAGTCAGCAAGAGTCCGAAAGGCGTCGTGAGCTACTCACCTGTGTACATCGTTCCTTGAGCGAGACCGGATCTGTCCGGGAAGTATTCGGGAAGAATCGGTGCCAGGACGTAGAGTAAGACGCCTGCTCCTATACCAACCAGGAGGCCCTGGGTAACAAACAGGTGCCAGACCTAGCTTCTTGTCAGCTCAGAACTCGTCGTTGGAACACTGTATACTTACACTGTGACTCGCGGCGGCGGCGGCCAGTCCTAGAACTATACATGCTGTCCCGAACGAACACAAGTATCTGACATGTATGCCGAGCTGTGGCAGATGAGGGTAGTAGAGCACCGCGAATACTGCTACAATGCCGCCATTTCCAAGCGATCCGATGGCAGATATCAGCGCCCGATCATCCATCTCCTCAGCCCGGACAATGCCATCCTGTACGGCTTGTATTCGCGCATACTCTGCTTGAAACACACCGAACGCCTGGGTCAGACCTGCAGTCGTCAGCTCGTTGCTCATACATGGCGTATAGCTTCAGATTGAACAGACTTACCAACAACGGTGAAAGCGGCCAGGGAGTTAGAGAGCAGGATCTTGACTTGTTGCGAGCGCGTGACTCGTGCTCCGACATTGTTCGACTTGAGGTTCTTGCAATCTTTGTCTGTCAGTATCGTATGTTGTTGGGGTTTGACGCAATCGGACATAATCGTCGAGGAGAACCGGATGCTGAGACGGTGGTGGGTCAAGGTAAGAGTGAACTTACCACGCTTCTCAAGATCTTGGTAGCTCATTCTGGGTGCAAAAGGCGGGAGTAAGTTTGTGATAGTAGTGTTCACTGTGAACAAGGGCACAACACTTTAAGTCTTTTGTCGTCTAAGATCTCAACTGTGCGCTGAAAATTCATATGCGACATTACGCAGGCAGGGCCCCGTGGAACCGTGGTTCACCTGTCTGTATGTGTACAAGTGCACCCTTTCTCGTGGTTCCTCTGTCGGACATCTCAACATGACTATTTTCACATGTCTTTCTCAAGTCTCGACCGTCACTGCCTGAAACTTAGGAAGCAGAATGCTCCAATACTTGATGGAACCATATTGGAGAGGCAGATGCTACCACTGAATGACAATACATGCCCAGCATGTGAGATGCCCTGATAGACTAGTGAAGTTCGCTTAACTCTCCGGGCCGCTGCTCTTCACTAGCTCGTACCAGTTCAGATCTGTGAGCTACACGGTTCAGAGTCCGATCCGCTGCGGAGGTCATCTAGGAGCATAAAGGGATGTGTGACGCCTATTGAAGAAAGACGAAGACTTGATGCATTTCTAAATCATAATGTTTTACAAACACATCAGACGTGATCTCCGCGCGATGTCTGGGTGTTCCCTTGACAGCGGCGGTGGCTAGGATCAGCCGCCATAAGCGACAAGCGCGCTCGAAGCGTCCTAGCCAAGATTCCAAAAAGTTGATGAAGGCGACGCCATCAGCTTGCGGCGCATCACCTCTCCCCAAGCCTACGCCATAACCTGTAGGCTCCCACCCACACTTGGACAGTGCTCTAGACGTCCGTATGTACGTGCTACGATTAGCACTGCGAGCGTCCACGGGAAGACCTCCAGCACGATTCATCCGCGGCCGCCGCTACCCTTCACCACCACGATTTCGAGCCTTTCATACGACACGCACCCTCGCGCAGACTGGGCAGCCACCGTCGGGCTCAAACAACACTCCAATTGGACAGAATGACGCCAGCAACCCAGACTCGAACAAGGCAGCAGCGGAGGAGCAAGACGACACCACGGTAGCATCAGAGGACCCCGAGCTTCTAGCGCAGAAGCTCCAGCGGTCGAGAGAAACGTCACGCAGATACTCGGCCGCTTTGCGACGGCAATCGAGGTCCAAGAAGGCGCAAGGGCTGCCGCCTGTCCACGTACCAGATTGGTTTCTGAAGCGAAGAGTCACACGACGCGAAGACGTACTGGAAGATGCCACACAGCGTCCCAAACCCGCCTGTCTTGCCGTCACCATCTCTGATACACAGTCAAGCGAGCAAGCAACATGCTCCATCCCGGCTTCTGGGGATCTGGACGCTGCGCAGGTCTTGTCGCGGCTTGTGCGCGGCTTGTGGATGAGACGCTTGGATGACCAGGAGAAGCGCAAGCTTGAAAAATACCTTAGCGAGAGAAGGACGCTTGTCGAAAAGACGGCTCTTAAAGAGACGAGTGCGAGCGCGGACGTGCAGGACAAGAATGAGATGAATAATGACAGCACTGCTCTGCCCCCCGCTCCCGATGCGCAGTCACCTGCTGCAGAAGACATAGATTATTCCGCTATAGGGCGCCTATGGAAAACAATCTTTACGGACTCGTGGGCTGCCACGTACAATGAGTCGGAGCAGACAGAGCGCCGCGACATGTTCGCGCGACGCCTGCTTGACCTCGAGAAGCAGATCAACAGACCCGAGACTGTACAGCACGACCCCACATGGACAACTCAGCAGAAACGGGAAGCCATGCTAGAGAAGAAAGATGCCAGGCTTCAAAAGTGGTTCAAGAAGTCCATGGCCTCCAGGAGAACAGCGCGTGTGGGCATGCCCAAGTCCATCTCGCCGTTGGTGCTCGCCGAGATTCGAGCTACCGTGGCAGCATCACTTTCTGCTCTGAAACCATCTGGTGACCCCTTCCCAGCCGCAAAGACAAATCTGATCCTGCAATCGCCTGCAAGCGAGCAAGAGCTGGTGATAGATGATTACATAGGCAGACTTGCAGACGAATTGCAGTCCGACTTGATCGTTCTGACTGCTCAAGATCTTGCACAACTAGGGGGCGACTATCTGGGAGAGGGTTCTGAACCGACGCCACATTCGATACGCTCACTTGGATACGAGACGTATCGCTGGAACAGAGACTTCGGTCGCGCTGTGGTCGATGTACAAGAGTCTACTGAAGACTCCTCAGGATTCGACTATACTTCATCGATGGATACACCTGGAGCTTTCAACGTCCGTGGTTTTGCTCTCCCTTTGCTAGACGCCCTCAAAACCTTTCCCTTGTCTCCCTTTGCAAGACTCGAATCCTCTAGGTCTGCTTCATATGACACAAATGGAAACGGAAACGCTAATGCCAAAGTCGACGTTCTGCTAGACCCCAGCCGCACGCCTAGTCAAAGCGAGACTCAACTGGAGGACATCAAGCTGGCGGCGCTAATTGATACCTTGCTCGACGCGGATGAGGTAAAGAAGCGTCGCGAGCTGCGTGGGGGCGGAGCACAGGGCGTACCATCTCAAAGCTCTGGTGCTACCACGTACGCTCCAGCTCCTGGATTTTTCGATTACTCCGTTGGTACCGATGGCAATGAACTCGAACTGAATTCTGCACTCCCTATGGTAGGAGCAAGTACTGGGATCAGTATGAATGTTGGGATAGGGCCTTCTATGCAAAACTCACGGATGCCTAAGCGACCAAAGATAGTATATGTGAAGGACTTTAAAGAGCTCAATGCTACTCAATATGGAGGTCGAATCGTGCAAAAGCTAGAAGAACTGGTTCGAAAGCGTCGCGTCGCTGGCGAGAGCATCATGATCATCGGAAGTAGCTGCTCGCGGGATCTAATCCCAGAGCTGTCAGCTGAGTATGCCATTCCTGTCGTCTTCATGAGATGAGGCTAACGATGTGCAGCGGTGTTCGTTCAATTCAAGCCGCATTCGTAACTAGTCTCTTCAGAACCATCGTTATTGAAGGAGACCCAGGGATCGAACAGTCCACTCTTGACGATACTGTCGCAGCAATGACTGTCGCAAGCGCAAGTACCGATATGTCGCACCATGAGATGCTTAAATACCGGAGCATCAATCTCTCTCACATCCGTGAGATGCTGAGGTCACTGGATCCCGCTGCTGTCACCGAGCTCGCAGACGTAGAGAAATCACCACAGCTCTTCAGCAGATGGGCGACCATATTCCCTCCATCATACTTCAATAGCGTATTGACGTATGACGAGGTACATCGGATAGCTTTGACAGCCCTTGGACTCTATGTCACTAGCCCCGCGAGCAAGTTAGAAGGTACAGGAGACTCCGCAGGTCAGATGAGCTGGGGACATGTCATTCTTGCCATGGGCCTGATCCGAGCGAGCGACGCTGTCAAATACGCGTACTTCGACAAGCTTGGAGAGCTTGCCAGGAGGCCTCAGACCCTTGATGAGCAAGTCGACAACTCGGAGCCTGGTGCTAAGCTGAAGGTCAAGAAGAGGCAAGACGCAAAGAGCATGCAGCGCCAACGAGAACTGCGACTAATTGCACAAACTGCAACGAAGCATGAGAAGTGGCTGATGCCTGGTATTGCAGATGCCGATCAGATCAAGACTACTTTTGATCAGGTGCACGTACCACCAGAGACCATTGACTCGATACGTACAATAACCTCGCTGTCAATGCTGCGACCTGATGCTTTCAGCTATGGTATTCTGGCCACCGAAAAGATCAGTGGTGCACTCTTATACGGTCCACCAGGGACAGGCAAAACGCTGCTCGCCAAGGCGGTTGCTAAAGAGAGCGGCAGCACAGTGCTCGAAGTTTCTGGAGCCCAGATCATGGGCAAGTTCGTCGGCGAGAGCGAGAAGAATGTCGCGGCAATTTTCTCTCTCGCGCAGAAACTGTCTCCTTGCATTGTGTTCCTCGACGAGGCTGACTCAATCTTCGGGTCAAGAGACGCTTTCGCAGATCGCAATGGTTCGCATCGGCAGACTCTGAACCAGTTCCTCAAGGAATGGGATGGACTCAGCAACTCCCAAGTATTTGTCATGGTAGCGACTAACCGACCCTTCGACTTGGACGATGCGGTTATACGACGCTTGCCCAGGCGACTACTAGTCGATCTTCCCACACAAGCTGATCGAAAAGAGATTCTACGTATTCATCTCAACGGCGAACAACTAGATGAGTCTGTGGACCTGGACAATCTTGCAAAGCGCACCCCGTTTTACAGTGGAAGCGACCTGAAGAACATCGTCGTCTCCGCCGCGCTGGCTTGCGTCAAAGAAGAAAACGAACAAGCCGCACAAGCCGCACAAGCCGCCACAAAAGCCACACTTGAAATCGAGGCACCCAATCAACCCGAGACGGAACCCAATAAGGACTCTCTTAGTGCGCCCACTCCGCCCACAGCCTCGCCTGAATCGACTGCCGTTCCAACACCGCCGAAGGTCCTCCACCTTGTCCGCGGCCAATCCTACACCTTTCCCGAGAAGCGCACACTCCACGTCCGCCATTTCGACAAAGCGCTGCAAGAAATCAGCGCCAGTATCTCCGAGGATATGTCGAGTCTGAATGCAATCAAGAAGTTTGACGAGCAATACGGAGATCGGAAGGGCAAGAAGAGGAGAAAGGACTTTGGGTTTGGAGTTGCACCGGAAAGGAGTGAAAGTGCGGCGAGGGTGAGGTTGTAGAATGTTTCTGGCAATGTATAATATGTGGAGAATATATTCTGGTATCAAAAGTCCTTTTGATTGTGGTATTGAAGAATGCCCGCTCTGCAATCTGACCGCAAGACAGCAGTGCGGATAGCTTCACATATCGCATTAAGTATGCGAGCTGAATTACTTCTACCATAACAGGGCCACATATGTTCTTATCGTACTCGTGAATATTGCGGGACCCCATGCCCCTTTGCCCGAACCGCATTCCGCACATAGTAGACCACCAATATCGTAGTAAACCAGACTCTCTATCCTCAACACAATCCAAATCCGACCCATGGGAAATTCTCGATCCATTTTCATCCCTTGTATATTCTTGCGCCTGAAGAATATGCACGTCGCATTCTTTCCACACACCTTTCCGCTTTTGCCCAGGTACGAGGCCTGAGAAACACTTCCACAAACACAGAACACACAGAACACTGGCATCGCACATCCCCACGACGCCAACTAGGCTGATGAACCTCTACTTCGAGCTCCCGCCTTAAGACGTCATCTCTTCACGGCACAAAAATTAGACAAAACGGCAAACGCCTCTTGGTGAACACTTTCCAGCCCACAATGTCAACATTCGCACGCACCGCCCGCGTGTTGCACAACAACTCGCAGCCAAACTTTTCGGCTGTCACGATCGATCGCGATGCCGTCGTTGTGAAGAAGCCAGCTTCGAGGGCTTCGTCGGGGACTACGACGCCGAAGGAGGGCGAGATTAAGGGCAAAGATGGGGTGAAGGTGGTGATCAGGGAGATGGTCAAGGAGAAGGAGGAGAGGGTAGGATGCTGTGATGAGGCAGAAGGGAAGGGGAAGGGGAAGAAGGAATGGTGTGGGTGTGTTGAGATGGAGGAGTTGGAGAAGTGAACAGGTGGGGTTAGGGGGATACCGCAATGGTATATGTACGTTGTCGCTTCAATTGATATATGCTTGATGTTGATCCTTCAGTGCCTACTGCATCATCTCTTCAATCGTCTCATCTAAAGACTTCGGCGTCCTCCCCGCCTCTTTTAGTATCGTCTCCAGCGTATCATCATCAATAGCACACTCTCCATCCCTTAACGCATCATACGTGCTACTCCACCACTCCACACTCGCCCTCTCCATACCCCTCCCCACGTAGTAATCCTCATACTCCTTCCTCTCCACAACCTTCAATCCCACTTCCTCACCCCTGACCCTACTCACAATCCCTGCCACATCCTCCAACGTCCGCGTCTTCTTCTGCGAAAGATATACCGTCCTACCTGCCCACTTCTCCCCCGGCTCCGCCAGCACCTTGGCCGTGCAAAACGCCATATCATCTATACTCGTCCAACTAACCTTCCCATCGCCCGCAACAACAACCTCCCTCCTCTTCTCTCCCTTCAACCCAAAATAATACCCAAAATACAACGGCCAACTCTCGCAATACAGCCCCTCGCGCAGCACCGTCACCCCCACGCCCTCCAGTCCCCTCAAATACTCCTCCGTACGTATATGCGCGCGCATGACACCGGCTTTACTCGGATCCGCAAACGCAAGCGACGTGTAGTATATGTGCTTGACGCCGGCTTTTACGGCCGCGTCGATGGCCGCACGGTGGTGCGCTTCGCGCCCGCGCCAGAGGGATGCGTTGTTGTAGTCCATTTCGATGCGCGGGGTGGAGACGAGGAAGAGCGCTGTGCATCCTGCGTAGGCGGATGAGAGGGAGGAGGGGGAGTCGAAGGTGGCATGGCGGACGGTGATGGGGTGGGCTTGGAGGTATTGCAGTTTGGGGGAGGAAGGGTCAGATGAGGTCTGTGATGCGTTAGTTGGGGTTTTGAGAGAGTGATTTGGTCGGGGAGGAACGTACGCATACGACGAGGTCTTCGGGGGAGATGAGGTTGTTGTCGAGGATGGCGTGGATGACGGCAGAGCCAAGTTTGCCTGTTGCGCTGGTGAGGGCTAGTTTGCCCATTGTGTCGGTATTTGGAGGGTTGCCGTGTAAATTGAGAGTGTTAGTTGTTTTGCTGTGCTGTGCTGTGCTGTGCTTGGATACACTGTTAATGCTAATAAATGTAAGGCTCAAGTCTGTCCGATGACCTCATGTTTGCTGTGGGTCGCGGCAGTTGCGATGATAGAACACTACTCCCACAATGTTCCACTCACTATTTTACGTTTACACGTGGGCTCCTGACGCGTCTACGCGATGCGACATTGAGAACGGGAGACTGATGTTCTAGTGTACGTGGAAGTGGTGTTGCACTCACGCAGTAAGATGCCGGAGCACTTCCGCAGTTGCGCTTCGCTGCAAGTGTCGAAGACTAGCGCTGAACTCTCGACTAAGTGCTCTACAATAACAACTTTGCCGCCATTGCATAGCAGATTTGTCCCGATAGACAGGATGATTGGGTACGATACACAGGCTTTCTGGTTGATAGATCAAACAGCTACATATCCTCCTTGTTTGGCAGTCGATAGATCAGAGTGCATCTTACCCTCGAGCACGACCAGCTATCGAATACAACTTAGTGGCCAACCTCATGGCTGACAGCCCGAAAGCATTACTTTGAGTCCATCAAAGAATGCCACCGGTCGAAAGCTTTTCAAAATGTGTCAAGAAAAGTTTTCTGTCCGACTTCTCATGGAGATATGTGAAGACTTCGTCGCTGCACTACGCACAGGTGAGATTAACTTTGACTGCACTCCTTTGATCAATAGAATTATTTTTACGACCCAGTTACGCTTGCTCAGTCTGAAACCTACTCCGGCCTCTACTTTGCCGAGCAATTCTACTATAAAGGACAACGTGTCTGTCATTAATTCTCCAACTTCGAGTATCAGTTTACAGTTTGACGATTGAAATGGGTCGCCCCGATACTTCACGTGCTTACACAAAAGACTCGGCACGAGCCATGTAATGGAAATTCGCCCTGGTCTTTTAAGCGGTCCGGGCCCGAGAATATTGACCCGCTGCTCTCGCGTCAAGGCCACAGATACAAGGACTCAAACTCGTCAATCACTTTACCAGTAGAGCTATTACTCGAGAAGACCGTGCACCCGGGTCTTTCATTTCTCACTGTCGGCCGCTATGGTTGTTTGTTTTGCTACCGCTAGCTATTTAAGCATCCAGCTTTCGTGATCAATGTACTGTTCTACATACCATAGACATCAATTATGCTCAACCATCGACCATCCGGTCACTCGAGAATGGGTGTACACATTGTGCTTCTTCTACTCCTGACTGTACAGAGCCTGTTCGTGACCAGTGTTCCTGCAGACTTGCATACCCACTGCTACTTCCATGACCGTGGCATCACTGACAAGTCCCGTCGAGTCGACGAGAAGCCGCTCCTGCGCCTGAGTAAGCGATTCTTCCGATCACATCTTCCAACATCAATTCTAACCGCGCAATTTAGTGCCTCTTGGTGCTTCAATCACCCAAGGATGGGACATCGGCACCGTCGAGAGCCTGCAAAACGGATACTGCAAGCCTCTCCGCCAGGAACTGAGACATCGCGGCTACGCAGTCAACATGGTCGGTAGTCGTGCCCACGGCGACTTCTCTGATCGCCAACACGAAGGATGGTCCGGCTTGAAAATTGACGATGTGGCGCTCAAGATGCTGCCTGTCATGACATCACAAAAGCCGAACCTCGTGCTCATACTGCTCGGCTCCAACGATTGTTTCCAGGGGCGGCGCGAGAACAATATGGACTATGCGAGGACCATGAAAGATCGCATGCGGACTTTGATTGAGAGGGTATACTCGACAAGTTCGGATGTCACGATCATCCTTGCGACTATTCCGCCGACAACAGATGCTGGCAATGAGCCGTACATCCAGACGGCCAATGCGGAATACAAAGAGCTGGCAAGCGAGTTGCAGGGACGCGGTCGGAAGATTGAGCTCGTGGATATGTATACTACATGGCTAAAACCCGAAGATTACAGTGACTCGATACACTTTAAGCCGCAGGGCTACGCCAAGTTGGCTGCTCTCTTCGTAGATGGCTTCTCTCGAGCTGAGAAGAAAGGCTGGCTCACTGCGCCCATCGACACAGGTATTGGAGATAGTGCTGGGTGCTATCCTAGCCCAAACGGATTCCACGGACCTGTTCGAACTCAGCTTGGTAGTGATGGCGGGGATCTCAGGGGCGATGGCGTACGATATTGCGACATATTCGGTCGAGGAAACGATGAGTGAGTACAACATTGATCATACGAAGTTGTGTACTGACTTCTCATAGCTATCTATGGGTAAGCCACAGTGGTGCTATCGAGTTTCAGTATCCAGATAATCTCGATGCTATACTGACGTGAACTCTCAAAGAAACACTCAGAGTCCACCATATTGGAACGGTCATCCACATGTCCTCGACACCCAACTCGACAGCAAGTTCGTAGATGTCGGCGAATGGGATGGCGATGGGCTCTGCGACATCCTGACTGTCGACCGCGCTACAGGCAACGTCGACATGTGGCGCAACACATACAAGAAGGGCGACGCCTCACCTACATTTGGCGCACCGGTCCGTGTGGTCGACCGCAATCTCTGTCCCCAGACTATCCCTCCCAGCAACCAAAATGACCCTGCGGTCCGCTTTGGTGACTTGGATGGTGACTTGCGAGTCGACGTAAGCATTCCAGCACTACCTTACTTCGGATCTGCCTAACTTCGTCTGGTATATCTGCATGTCTCCCAAAGGCCTCAGTCTAGGCTGGCTGAACCGCCCCTCAGGCCTCGAGACCCTCCCCTCCACCAACCGCGCGCAGATAAAAATCGCCGAAGGCTTCTCCTGCTCCGAGCACCGTTGGGCCGACGTCAATGGCGACGGGCTCGTAGATTTCCTCGCCGTCGAAGCCGAGTCCGGCAACGTGATTTTGTGGATCAATTGCGGCATGGTGCCATCGCTGACAAGCGGTATGCTGTGGGAGAAGCGCTTGGGTTTCTGGACGCCAGGCAAAGGGAAGGGCGCGAATGTACATTTTCCGAAGTTGAGTAGGAGTGGTAGGGCGGATATGCATGTTGTGGATGAGAAGACAGCGCAGGCGGATACGTGGTTCAATGATGGAGAGTGTAGGGGGGCGAGGGATGATGGGGAGGTGAAGGATCCGGGGCTGCCGAAGATACCGGCGTGAAGTGCATGGGGTGGATAGATGACATCTCGATGATAACGGTCTTTGATGCGAGAATGAAGTGAGGTAGAAGGCGACTTTTCGCGTGTAGGAGACGGGCTATGAGCTGCCTCATTCGAAGAATGAGAGCTTTTGGCATACCATCTGCAGATATGAGGGTGTATTAGATTGGAATGGCTCTTTTCTTGCCGCTTTTGCTTCTATTGTGCCTTCTTACAGTCTTGGAAGTAGTTCTCCAATGTCCCGGTCATTTTGTTAGTGCTAAAGTCATGTTCCTTGATGTAGGTCCCCGAATATTAACGTTTGGGGTGGGATCAGGATGTGCATTTTCAAAAACCGCCCCTGTCATGAGCCTCCTCGTGTTACCCCATATTTGCATGTTACTCCCTGATCAGCCATCCTCACGACACATCTCGCATTCCATTCTAGATCGTCGATCCTTCCAGAGGAGACATACTGGGCATCTACTTCGAAGAGCCGAGAAGTTCATCGCGAAGGTTGCCCCCTTACCAGACCAAGCAAACCAAGTGAAAAAGGGGTCAACAGCCGTCGTCGAGACTCAGGTGACCGGACCAGGGGCTAGCTATCCTCTTACCATGTCATCGGTCTCCATGAGCCCGAATGTGCGGCATGTTACTCGGTCGGCAGGCCTCCAAAAGCCGTACGCGCAAGCATGAAACATTAACGTTTGTAGATCTCTGCGTTCGCTGGTTTGCTTGTGGGAGAAAGAAAGTTTGCCCAAAGCGCCGATGGCGGATGATCGACAGCATGTGGGGGCACTAAGCGAGTTGGAATCGCGGATGGGAAGCACTAATCCCATGGTCATGGCAGTGGTGAGGACTGGTAGGCTATGGTAGGACTGCCGATTGGAAAGAAGTCTTTCAAAACGGAAAGCCAAGCTAGCTGTCAGGTAGCTTCACATCGCGGCGCTCATGCGTGAGTGCGGTGGAGGTTTCTAAGCATGGCGCCAAGAATGCGTTGGCTTGGGCTAGTGTGAAAGTGGAATTCGCAGGCGCGTGGGTCCGGATGTTGGGATTCCCGGGCTGTTGGACTGCAGCAATCGTTGATGCTCAAGCAGTAAACATTGCTGAGTCGTGAAATTTTGCAGGAATGTGAATCATGGGAGTACCCGACCTATCGAGTCAAGTAGTCGCACCTGGGTTCAGATGTCGATTGCGTTTCGGCGCCGCGCACACTGATCTACACTAGCGGTCGATCATATCGCAATCGATGCCACGACAAGCTTAGAATCCATCAATAAACGTTGAACAAGTCGATGGAATTTCCCCGAGCCATCGCTTCGATGTTACCGAGAAACATTCCAATGGGTCGCCCTTTCATAGTCAGTGTTCGTGAATAAGAGGACTCACCGCACACGCCTGCTTGTTCACAGTGTACCTCGAGGTATGTGCGTCACCCATATTGTGCTCCACTATCAAGTATCTGCGTCAAAATGGCTCGACTCATTGCATGCTTAAACGTCCTAAAGGTTGTATCTGTTAGCGATCGATTGTGGTGTTGTGTAAACATCGTGATCGTGATGCCGGAGAAGGATCCGGGCATGGGATTTGACGTGCTCCATCCTGCAAAAGGAACTGCTCCTGAACATGACCTTGTCCCATTGAGTTTCAACGTGCACTAGCACTTTGATTCGACGCCAAACAGGTCGGATTAACAGGAATACCTCTACCAGTAGAGCCTTTTAGAGTAGGTCGCCCCTGCTCCTGGCGGTCCGCGGCGTTGCGCGGAAGCTACATGATGCAGGCGGGCTCAGTCTGGTTCACATGACAGGGCTGTGGTCCTAAACCAACTCGTCCGGACGTGGAACTGATGAAACAGGCCCCAATGTCTAGTTGTCCGACCATATGGGCAGGCGAGCATCAACCGGTCTTTAGTTGAGGTTGACTATTATGGCCAAAAAGAGAACATCCAAGAAGGTGCATGATGCGCTTGGAATTGCACACCTGGACTGATCAATCTACTCCACTTGAAATTGCTTGATTGCGAGTGTTGCGGGTTTGGAGAGTCTTCATCCCGTCATCGGAATGCAAAGGTCACACTGTGCGTACTGTTTCCAGATCAGCGCAAAAAGCCGTGAGGCTGTAAGGTCTGTCAGTGACCAATTGAATACTTGGACTTCGACGCGCTTACGCAGAACGCAAGCCAAGAAAGATGCTAGACGCGGTAGTCGGACCGAAGACCGTGGTCATGCTCCCTCCCGTCAAAGCAAGCGCGTGGTGTGCAACAGCAGCCCGCACTCATGCTTCTTTGTGGACTGTAGACGCCACAGATTCTTCGCTGAGCTGTCCATAGGGGCAAAGGTAGGCTAGAACTCCAGTCCATTGTTGCTAATGGAGGGTGCTGGGGCCTCGCTAAGCAACTGGCTATCGAACGCATGAGCGGTTGGGGCCAAAACTGCGTGTGGCCAATACAGGTCGGGACCAGATGACCGTAAGCAGTGTCTCTGTTGCTGGTCCTGCAGCGAAGATAACATCAGGATGACAGGATACCTTGACCAGATTCTGATCTCGCAACATAGATCGATATGAGGCTGATGTATAGTTGTCCTTGAGTTGATGGCATGCCGATCGCAAGCCCCATACAAACAAACAATGCCGCATATATGGGAAGACACACCGCTTCGCAGCGTGCAAGCCGAAGTCCTTAATGTGCCACAGTGCCGCTAGTGACAACACTCTGGAGACGGGGAGTATTACGTATGGAGGAGATCTGTCACCGATATCGACTGTGTGGTATTTTGTCTAGTGCTCAACAGGTCCACGCTCGCCTAAGAAGTCATGTGTTCCTTTTCGGCAAAGGAATAGGCGTCGTGTAACTTTTTCGGGCACTTTCGTACAGCCCCATGTCCCATAGCAACGTAGTGTTCACATCAACCCTGATTGCTCGAGTTCCATGATGTGGTCGTACTTATACGTGGGATTGCAGCAAGCTGCAGAAGTGACATGCCGAGCTTTCTCACTGTGGCGCTCTTGGGCTAATACATTCCGCGAAACAAAACGTGGCCAAATTCGCAATCGATTTCGATGCAGCGAGAACCGATCAATGCTTTGGTCGCATGAGGAAGGTATGAAGGATGCAGGGCGGATAGTGACTACCGATAATTCTCATATCGCATATCCGTGGGGAGGCTATCAGGTATCACCGAGTGGGGTACCCATGTAATACCGTGCGGATTGAAGTTCCGTGCACTGCAAAACCACTGCGTCGTCGTTTTTGCCCGATTGAGGCAGGTGTTCATTGAGCCTAGTCGGGTGGTCTTATAGTGTTGCACGGATATGCGTTTTGAGGCTTCACGCATGAAGGTTTCGATGCCTGTGACTGTCGCATACGCCGCCGGCCACGTCCGCTGATGATGGCCAATCAAAATTTGTCGATAAAAGAATGACAGGGGCTGATAGCCGTGGGCGATGGTCCTGCTATTTCACGACTGATACCGTGTTTGATTTGATACTTACAAGGTGTGAAGATTCCAGGGTGGGAAGGCAGATTCGACTAGCGAGGAATGATGATTGATGACGGCAATCGTCAAGTGCGTGCGACCCAAGGAAACTACCCCTGACCACGTCGGAGCAGGACAATCACGATTTTGGCAGCCAGTTCTTTGCCAAACCATGTTAAATGCGTATGCGGTCACAGGCATCGGCGGGATCGATCTCGGCGCTTTTGTGTTTCAGATGTGGCGACGATTTAGCCAGAATACACCCGTCAGCTAAGCTAAAGATGAGCGCAAATCTAGCAGCTGGTGCCTCAGTTCTGGAAGGAAATCCGCCCGCCCGGTATCGAAGACAACGGCACTAGCCATAGTACTGAGTGTTCTCGAGATGGATTGAGGCGGATGGCAGGGGTGGGATGAAGGAAGGCGGAGCGTGCGCCTTTGATGACACGAGAGCGAATTCCTGGGCGTAGTGTGCAGAGCATGTCAAAGAACGTGGGATATTGACATGGCTCTTCGCACGATGCATAGAGGACCATGGATCGCTGGGAAGAAGCAAAGTGCGAAACCAGCGACGCGGTCCTGCAAGGCCTCCACGCTAGCAGGAGGCCGTGTGGGGAGCTCGCGCGCGCGCGCGGCGGGCTGGGCAGCTAATCTGCTAAGGTGCCCGGAGGAGACAGCCATGTGGTGATTTGACGGTGGGACGGACCTTGTCTCTCCCTGAACTGACACGCAACACATGGCCGTCAGAAGTGCACGGCGGCCTGGCCTGTGGTGGTACTAGATCTCAAGACGTGCATCCACGTGCGCCTACCATGTTGAAGCGGCGCCCAGAGAGTGGATTGAAGTCATGCACGCATGCACATGCCCTAGCCAAATTGCTGGGTCAGCAACGCAGTAACCGACACCCATCCGTCTCCATCGCAGACCCCATGGCCGCCCACCACTTAGCGTCGCCGACTGACAGCTGCTGTGCGACGACGTGCGTGTGGACGAGCAATGACGCTCAGTGTCCCCAACCACCATGACGCCTGTGGAAATGAATCGGGGCTTTTCAGGGCCCCACTAGCGAGATGAGAGAGTGTGGAGAAGGAGGGCGACTTCGCAGCCATCCGTGTCAGGTAACCATGACAGCGTGTATCGGGAGCATCCCTGAGCTGCCAGTCGTCTCCGGCTTCTGCATCTTCTGCACCCGCAAGATCTCCATCCATGGCGCTGCGGGACTCGACAGGTAGCGTGATGACATATGGCGAGCAATAGACCCACCGGTTTTCAATGTCGGCCAGCTAGCCAGCTAGCCAGCGATTCTGTTAGGCAAATCGGCCCTCGAGGCCCTCGCCGCATCTTCGTCATTCCAGATGCGACTGTTGAACAGGACCCCTGGCATAACCGCATCGTTCGCGCGCACAGAGCCAAAATCAGTCTAAATTAACCTCACCTTGGTTCTTTAGCTCCTGCAGCACGCTTCATAGTGGGCCCCTTGGATGTACAGATGGACGTCCCGGACACAAGTAGACCATGTCGCTAGAGCTAGAAACCACCTCCATCTAGTCATTCGCATGGCCCTCGCGCACAGTGGATCGGACTGCCGCATGCACACTGTGTACACACTTTCTCACGACTCGGCGGCTGCCGCTCGTTCTGTCACCGTCCGGGCCTCGACGACCGTGACCCATCCGCACATCAGGGTGGCCTGTGCACGCCACCAACACACAGGGTTCATCAACAAACTGCCTGTGAGGCCGATCTTGCCACTCTCGGAAGGAGCATGCTAGCCTACTAGGGTGGTCAATTCACCAGAGCATCTTACAGGCATCGTTGTGGTTTAGCCCCTCTTAGAGTAGCGTGAGCTGCCTCGCCACTTTTAATCATCCACTCACTTCAACCAAACAGCGTGCTCGAAAAATCTATAATCAGTCCTACATCTTTTCCACTTGCTCGCGCTTTTGCTTTTGGCGCCTGGTATTTTGCTGATTGCAATTGCGCCCACGCTACCTGCCAATGACCTGACGGCCTTCTCACCTCAGCCGTCACTGCTCGTGCACGTTTGCTTCACCACGGCCATTCATTCTTGCTCCTCCAAAACTTGGTCCCGAGGCGCCTCTCACTCTTGGCCTGGCCGCCGCTGCACTTGAACCCACCGCATTGATTGCGCCTAAACGCCCAGGGCCTGGTGATCAACCCGTTTATCCCCGCCAACAACCTCCGACATCTTGTCGTGCCGGCTCCAACGTTTGGACGTTACCCTGCCTCACCTTCTAGGTACGTGTACTGTTTAGCTCCCTTCCGACTCAGTGGGTCTGCCAAACTTTAAACACTCGATGCTAATGACCTCAGTACCTTCTCATGCAGTGACCAATCTCGTTTCTTAAATCATCCGGCTATCGCCAAAAACTATAAGCCACACATGGCTGTAGACACAGAAAGACGCGCGAAGAAAAGTGCCTCTCGACTGGAAAACTCTTTGCTTCTACAGCCTATCAACACCACAATGTCCTACAACCCTTCAACCCATAGCCCTGACCACCTGGCCGACGCCAACTCCTTCCAAAGCCCCGCGGACCACACCCATCCGAAGCCCATCTTGCCTGGTCAAGACCTTAGTACTCACCAGCTGGCAAGCAAAAAGAGGCGGTCCTCCAAGAGTAAAAACGTAGGAGAGCTTCGGCGGTCCACTTCAACACCACACATGCGTAACGCCGCACTTGGAAACTCGGGCGATCTATCGCCGACAAGTAACAAGCCGCGCAACAAGCTAGGCTATCATCGAACCTCGGTCGCATGCGGTAAGGAAGATGCGCCATGGCCGTCGCATAGGATCATCATCACTGACCAGGCATTACAGGACACTGTCGACGTAGGAAGATTCGATGTCTTCTGGCCTCTGAAGATCCTCAAGGCCGATGTGCAAACTGCATCCGCCTCAAGAAAGAGTGCAACTTCTATCCAGTAGAACACAACCCCGATGCGCCATCATCTCAAGCCCTAGGGTCCAAGGACACAAGCCCAGTGCAGCCATTAACACCAGCCGCATCTTCACCTCGACATCCGCAATCTGGGGAGAAGGTGGTAGATTTCCGTGCGCCGTTGCATGCTGTTTCTTCAAACACCGGTTACGGCTTTCAGACTGACTCCGAAATGGATCCTCGTCAAGGTCCCAACTCTGGTCGCAGTAAGTCTTACTTAGAGAGGCGGAGCTTCGGTTACTAACGTCTGCAGTGCCTGTACAACAGCCTTCATTTCCATATCCACATCCAATAGATACACAATGGCCTCCAGCAACCACTTTTCTTCCATCATCAACCATAGGCGAAAGCCCACAATCTAGTACGGGCTATTGGCGGCAGTCGCCTTCTACAGCAACATCGACCTATGGTAGTGAATCTAATGTTTCTGGCGGACGCACTCCAGCGGCCATGAGTACGAGCTCTACCATGTCGTATGGACACCCGGAAAACCACTCGTGGGGCCAACAAACACCGTTTCAACCCCCAACGCGATCCATGTCATACGGAATCATCGAAGGGATATCGCAGCCTTATTCAGGACAGGGACTTGGCATTCAGCAGCACCAGGACTTCCCTCGAAGAACTTCGCCGTATCCATATCCTTCCAGTATAGACACAAACACTGCGACAACAGTCGGCGGCTCTACTTCTGCCCCACTTTCAGCACCTGTCGCTCAAAACCAATTCTACCCACCTGGCTTCAACATGTACGATGGAATGCAACCCCAAGGCGGCCCAATGCAAATGCCGGGGAGATCGATGAGTGTACAGTGGTACTCAGAGCCGAGCCATCTAGACCGCGTGCAAGAAGAGGGTGTCCCGCCCGTGGCCTACAGCCAGCATGGAATGCAGCATTACTATTCTGGATCATGAGACGTCAGACACCAATCATCACGATATTTTCTAGACCAGCGCGAAGTAGCGTCCTTCGCGCAGTCATCTCCGGGATTAGCTTTTCTAATATTCGGACAAATATGCAATAGGGCTTATATTCGGCGCAAAAGTTATTGACAGACGGACCGGACGACTTGGAAAAATGATGGGAATGCCTGCCAGGGCTTTCAAGCGGACATCACACACATTCCGCGTACATCTATTTGACAGATGAAACGTTTGCATGGCGTTTACTGGAGCGACCTTTTCCAGCTCCTCCGAGCACTATTTCGGTCACTGTCCAACATCGACTTCCTTCATCTGTATTACTAGCAAGTAAACGCATAAGCCCTGAAAGGCCACTGAGCTCCAACACATAGCGTATGCATCGACTGGGAAACAACTCGAGAGCGAGATCCACAAAATAATGCCAGTTTCTTCACCAATCACGCAATGTTGACTGCCACTGCTGACTTACCAGTGCTGACGCTTCACCAATTCTGTGTTTTGCCGGACGAGACGTCCGCTACCCACTTCGTTTCAGGCCAAACGAGGAGTCTATGCGTAATTCATCAAAGACGAATCTCCGCACGCTTCTAGCTGACACAGGATCCCATGGCGACTTTCAGGTATCGCTCACGCTCGGGCATCAGGACCAGAGTCTAGAGTGAGGCGTCGTCCCAAGATCACTCCATCATGTCAAACTTGTCAACGCAATCCTTGCGACATTGCGCAACGTAAACGCCTCTAACCGTCATCTTTCGTACCAAAGCTAACTACAAAGTATTCCCGCAACCTTTTGCGAGTCAGTGCCGAAGCGTTCTAAGGATCCCCAGGTGCACGGGGATACTTCCCGTTCAGACTAGTGCCCCGAACCGGTGCAGGCATTGTCCGCGCCAGATCGTGATCCACCTGGGCGGTACAGGGTACGAGACGAGAGTCAGTCACCGCGGACGAATATCATTCGTCTCCTGTATGCCAACCATGCAATGCAAGTGACCTATGCGGACCGAATGAGTAGTCAATACTGCTTCAAGCCCATCAACCGATACTTGGAGCGCCTGAGAAACAGTGCCCAAAACACGTCAAGGGCACGAGAAGTTTGGATTGCTACGCAGATCTTCGATTGCTTGCAATGGCGTGCATGCACAGCGCGCACTCCAGTCAGCAACACTCATTACCTCGGCTTGGCTTGGCTATAATGGGTTCCCCATGGATCTCAGTCTTTCGCAATTCTCCTTGACGATGCGTCTAATGTGGAAGCGATGCTGCTATCTCCGACCCTACCGCCGCATCTTGATGAAGGGCGTGCGCTTCAAGATTTCAAGGATATTTGGATGCGCCCGAATTCAGGAACAGCCGCTGAAGGACCCACTACTGTATACAAACAAGGTTTTTCGCTACCAACGGTCTTGTTGTATTGCGTCAGTTCCGCGTTTTGCTTCTCAAGCTCATAACGAAGTGCTGATGCAGACACGTTTTGCTTTTTCACTTTTGCCAGGGCAGACTTTTTAACTTTCTGCGTTGCAGTTCAGTGTTTCGTTACCAGTCTGCTGGGATTAAGGCTCATCGACATTGCATCGGAATGACACTTGTTCCATTAATAGTAAAAACTCCGTGAAGGGTTTCGAACTCTCGGTGATGAGGGCGATGATCCTGTTTGTCGTGAATCATGGGTAAGGCCCCTCTGCATCGAGAGATTCGGAAACTGTCAGTTCATCGTCTAGATTTCCGCATCAGGCCAAGCACCGCGGAACTTCGGGGTTCCGGGGCACTGGGTTCTGCGAACGAGCATCTTGACCATGACAGGGGATCATATACAAATGGGACTGGCCTCAGAAGGGCACGTGAGAGCGAAGCCTACAGGTCGCATTCTGGGTCTTTACACTCAATTCTGCAGGGTCGCGCGTAACTACATGGGAGTGCGTCATGGCGTCGAACTACGTCGCAGCTCGAGATTAGCTGTCAAGGATGCAGGCCCGTAGAGAACAAGTGGTATATGCAGCAAACGTTATCCGGGGACTCCGTCAAGACACATGCAAATGTAGGTCCATTTCTCGCACTAAGCTGCTAGCAAAAACGGTCAAGCCGGACTTCTTCCTCCGATCAGCAACTCATCCACCTCTGTCATCAACGTGTCTTTCATCACCATCATCCCTCGCTCCACAATCATCGCCGAACCTGGACTGACCGGTGCCAGCTTGACCGAATCGTGTCGCAAGTGATGTGAACTTGGCCGTGACTCAGAGACCTCGGTAGAGACACGGCATGTGAACTCAGGAGTCAAAACGCCATCTTCGGGGCCACAATGCCACCTCCCGAGTGGTCAAGACTCCAATTATTGTCGCTCAACGGCATGAATCTCAGTGGATACTGCACAGGATCGACAAATTTCTGTTCCCGCGGGAGCGCGCTGGCCTTGGGGGAAGGGGGGCGCCTGTCACCGCACGCACCGTTCCGCTCCGTTTTGATTCAAGCCGCAACGACACGCCTGAGCCGTGCCGCAAAAGCTCATATCTAGACCTTGTTGCGATTGCACATGGATGACACACGTGTGTTTTCCTGTTGAGTAAGTCAATGTTCCTTACCAACTCAACAAATATTAGCCGCCTGCGTGAGATGAGACCTGCAGTGCAATGTACATCGGGTAATCTGCCCAATCGTCCGACACGCACGCTCTCTCCAGGAATAATCCTTTTACGCGGCGGATGATGCATGGAAGGGTCCTATTTCCACCAACGCCTGTTCTTTTCTTCTATCTGGT
Organism: Parastagonospora nodorum SN15; assembly: GCF_000146915.1. Lineage (NCBI taxonomy): Eukaryota > Fungi > Ascomycota > Dothideomycetes > Pleosporales > Phaeosphaeriaceae > Parastagonospora > Parastagonospora nodorum. The sequence goes on along the minus strand of NW_001884559.1, from coordinate 73,522 downwards.
ATCTACCGGTGTTTGCGTACTGCGCCGTGATCCTACATGTCGTATCTGCCATGCGAAGACAATCGTATGCGGATAGGTGAGACCATTGACAAATACGAATGGCTCGTCCTGAGCTCCGTTGCAGACCGATCAGGCACGACTCATGCACACCATCCTACATGTGCAGTATGCACTCCAGGTTCTTGGCGTCACTGATCACCTGCACCAAGACTGTGGCGTGGTTCGTGTTACGTCGTGTTACGTGAAGGATGTGTTGGCATTTCATTCGAGGTGGTGTGGTGAAGATGGGTATCCGCGGCGACTTGCTGAATGCGCGAGGATTACCACAGCTGTTGTAAGGCAGGTGCAGTAGTCGGATGTGGATGTTTTGACTAAGGACAGGATAATATGGTGTATCATGACCGGAGAATGCCTCCGTTTCACTAAACACACGTGCCCCTGACGACTTTGAACTCGGCCTTTTCATTCAAGATCGCCGCCATACATACATGAGAGTATCATCGGAGCTGAGCATAGCCGAATGCACCTCCGCCAGAAAATTCGACATATGTCGGAATATAGGCCTACAATCCCGCATAAGCGCCGGCACTGGTAAACACCTCCAAGTTCCGACTTCCCTCGTACCATACCCTCACCCACCCGCCATCCCATCCCTGTCCATCCTCTTAAGCGCCACATCCGACCATATCCAAGTCAATATCCATCAAAAACCTGGATATAGCCCAGCATCACGGAAACCTACACCCCATCCTCATCTTCTGGAACCCACGAAGAATTCTTCCGAATCCCACCACACGGGCCTTATCACACAGAAACCCAGACATGAGATTCGTTCGGGAAACCTGCCGCGAATACGCGCTGATAGGCTCATAGGGGCTTAGCTGTACTACTGCCCAACCGCAGGGCCCTTATCGCGGCTAGCTTTGTATGTACCCATGAGGCGTAGCAATGTCGAGACGAGGACACATGTTGCAGCACCGGGGATGAGGTGGTAGCTCTAGTGACGCCTTGAGACCAACGTTGGATATCTGGGTGGTGCAGAGTGTTACCTTGTTGGATGGGGGGATGTTGCCTTCGTATTCCTTATGACGAGTGACATATCACAACCGTGAGTGACATATCGCAACCTTTGTACAGTCCGGACTAGACGGATGGCGAAATGAGATGTTGTGGATCTTGGATATCATGATTTTGTGTCTTGACTTTTGTGACCTGTTGCCTTTGAACATTTTTTTCGCCGGCAGTTGCAATCCACGTTGCCATACAGCATGAGATATCTTGCCTAAGTAGCACATTGACACTGTATCTGACCTGATCAAAACCATCAGCTTCACATGTGCCCATGTTCCACCAGGTGAGTAATGTTACAATTATATCGAGTATCTTACTTCTCCTGCTAAAGCACATCATCACATCATGTTTTCTCTCAAGCTTCGTACTTTCCCTGCGTTACTCACATTTCTAAAGATTCAATCGAAAGCGCACAGATTGGAATAGAACTTCCTCTGCAGTATTGAGAGCACAATCCTCTATCTCTATTAGCTGAGCGAGCAGATCGGAAGTCGTCGAAACCGGCGAGTCTGCTGAACGAATCGAGTTTTCAACGTCGAAGCAACAGTACCCGCTTTGGTAGAGGGAACTAGTTATGCTGATTCTCGTGAGTAGGTTTCTTACTTGATCTTAAAGGCATATAAGTCAATCCTATGCTTCGTCGTCTGAATGCTAAGATAAAAGGCGGTATCGGCTGGCCGTGTCTGTGTGGAAGGCACGAGCGAAGAGATATCTGAAAGCAGCGAGATAGCGGCCTTTTGGGTAAGTGAATCAAGCTCAGTCTCGACTAGAGATAGGTGCCAGTGAGGTATGCATGTACCATTTGATGTAAGTCTTGTATTGATGTCTTACATCAGGAAATTGCACAGCATCATCTTAGGCGTCAAGCTACAGGTATTGAGTCACGATGGCACGGAAATTGCGGTGTTCAAGATTGTGTAGTTCTGAAAGGTTTGGACATGAAGTCTGGGTCTATTGTGCCTTTTGTGGTGGAGACTTCCAAGTCAAGGACCCGCCCGTGTGGTATAACAAACCACATATCTAGGGTATATCATCTCTCATTTGCTATGGACACGACCAGAAGAAACATAGACCTCTGAGAATCATCTCAGTTAAAGTCGTTGAGGTTGTGCAGGCTGATGTCCTGGCTCTGTGAAGGCCTCTTCTCCTCACTGTGGCCATTGGTGTTACCTAGAGGGTCAGCAGCTGCTGTCATTATCTTGCTGGCACCGTTGACCGCCTCTCCGATGCTGGTTGCGCTATCATCGGATGGAATGACATTGCCATATTGGTCGACGGCCTGCGCGTTCGGTCAGTCGATGTCATGAGACAGCAAATTTTTTCAACTTACAGCACCCTTCGCAGCTATGCGGATTTGTTTCGAGTCAGCAACGCCATGCATGACGGCCTCACGCGCCTTCTCCATGACCTTGATCTTCTTGGTCTCGCCCCGGATACGCTCAAGATGCTCGAAGTAGCCGGCGTCTACAGGCGTAACATATTTGCCGCAAAAGACACCAACTTCGAACTTCTGTGTTTTGGGGTCGCGCGGTGAGAGGCTGGCACAAGCACGCTCAAGGTCCTCCAGGGTCTGGAAGATAACGTCGTCGGCACCAATGTGCTTCGCGACTGCTGCTGAGTCACGATCATGCGCAACAAGCTCTGAAGATGACGCTAAGTCGATACCATAGATATGCGCATTGGTGATGGGCGGTGCACATGATGAGAAATAGACCTTCTTAGCACCAGCTTCCCGGGCCATGAGAACGATCTCTCGCGATGTGGTTCCACGGACGATGGAGTCATCCACAAGCAAGACGTTCTTGCCGGCAAACTTCTTCTCCATGGGGTTCAACTTCGCTCGAACGCCCTTTTGGCGTTGGGCTTGCTCAGGCATGATGAATGTGCGGAAGATGTATCGGTTCTTGACGAAACCAAGTACGTATGGCTTATCGAGCGCTTCGGCAACGCATACGGCGGAAGTGATGGCAGTCTCTGGGATGGGCATGACGACGTCGATTCCTGCCAACTTCTCTGGGCCCAATTGCTTCTTGATCGTTTCGGCGAGGGTGAAGCCCATGTTGCGGCGGCTTTCATCAACGTCGATGCCATCGATGACAGAGTCTGGACGGGCGAAGTAGACGTATTCGAAGATATCGGGGGTGTAAGCCTCTTGCTTTGCGACTTGCTTGAAGACGGGGTCCTTGCCCTTCTCGATGATGACGGCCTGACCCGGGAGGATATCCTGGAAGTCCTTGTAGCCGCACTGCTTGAGGGCAACGCTCTCCGAGGCCATCATGTAGTCCATGCCTTGGCCAGTCGCGGACTTTCTTGAGCCAAGGACCATGGGGCGGATGCCGTAGGGATCGCGGAAGCCGATGAGACCAAATCCTGCAGACTGTTAGTATTGCATCTTGATGTTGCAAACCATGTAGGCGTACCAGCAAGCATAGCGGTGCATGCCCATCCGCCCGTGCACAGCTTGTACATGCGCTCCAGAGCAGCGAAGCAGTCGTCGGCATTGATTCGCGCCTTGCCGGTCTCGTTAAGCTCATCGGCGAAGATGTTCAGCATGAGCTCGCTGTCGCTCTCCGTATTGATGTGCCTGTGTGCCTCGTGGTCGAGCCGTTCTCGGAGCGCGGGCGCGTTGATGAGGTTACCATTATGCGTCATGCATATACCGTACGGGCTGTTAACGTAGAATGGCTGTGCCTCTGCATTCGCGCTGCTGCCGGCGGTCGGGTAGCGAAGGTGGCCGAGGCCCATGAAGCCAGGAAGGTCAGAAACACGGGCTCCGTCGTGGAAGACCTTGGAGGCCATGCCGTTGCCCTTGCACTGGTGGAAGCGTCCGCCAGTACTGCAGCTGACGATGCCGGCCGCATCCTGACCACGGTGCTGGAGGAGATACAGCGCATCGTGGATCTCTACAGACGCCGATTGCGATTTTCTATACTTGTTAGTAGACTCGGGGTAGATGGAGATTTGCGCGCTTACGGATCGCCGTGGATCACAGCAATAATTCCACACATTGTGGGTGGATAGCAAGGTCGAAGAGGGAATAGGCGGGTAAGTCTAGGGAAGCCTGTTAGTCTTCGGAATTGGTCGCGGGATAACGGCTGGCAGTAGCGGGGGTGTTGGTTCAGGAAGTCGTTTTGAGCTCATGCTGAAGTCGCAAGTCTAACATCTAAAAAATGACGATCTCATCATGTAACACGTGAAGGAAATGGTAAGCTTTTACAGCGACGTACATGTACTGTCTTTTGCAGGTTCGTTCTTCAGGAACCGTGAAGGTGGGGTGCGACTGGAATTATACGGCCGGCGACTAGATGGACTAATCCATCGGTATATGGGCGGTAGTCGACTGCGATTAAGGACAATAGGTCCCGGGTGGGAGGGGCGCTGAGATACATTGTTTTTGGAAGGAAGGGTAATGGGCAGAAACGCGTGCCCATATCCAAATTTTTTAAAGCTTGGCGGGGTACGGCGAAGTACTTCCGATCGCGCTCGGGGCCCGTGCTGCCTCGTTATGCTTTCGCAACTTACTTACAACATACAGCCGACCAGGAAGCTTCAGAGTATCCTGGAGAAGAGTGAAGCGATGGAATCTTTGGCGTCATTTAACGACAGACCTGTCTCGACCCTGAAAACATGTTGCGAGAGGTTTCAGTAGCTTATCTTTCACACATTTCAAACGTCAGGTTTCGTCAAGCAGTTACCCAAGGCATAGTGTTCCACATCAATGCAAGATCCAAGAGAAGTGGTCTGTTTTTTGAAAATCATTGTCATTTCACTAAATCGTGAGCTGGTGATCCGATAGCATTGCTAAGTAGCAGCCTTGGGGATTTGGAGAGAACGGACATATCGCTCGACAATGACCTTCGTCATCCAATCGTGTACAAAATTTGCATTGCAAACCCCCAGCGCGGACGCTTAGGTAGCGCCCGGCACGTCCCAAATCTTGCCGAAAGGATCGTTGTGAGCATCAGTGACGCGGTTGTACTCGGCGGATTGCGCAAGGTAGTTTGCGACTGGCTCTCCATAGAGGCGGCTGATGAAGGCATAGGCAGCGTCGATACCCGCAGAGACACCTGAAGATGTGAAGATGTTGCCATCCTCTACCCAACGAGCGGTAGGGGCCCAGGTGACGTTGGGACCTTGAGCGACTGCCCAGGTCCATGAGCGCTTGTTGGTGGTTGCGTTCCTGCCATCGAGGATGCCGGCTCGAGAAGCGATGGTGGCGCCAGTGCAGATTGTGAGGATGTATTTGAGCTTAGGATACATGGCCTTGACAAAAGCGATTTCTTCCGTCATGTTGTTGCGTGTACCGCCGCCACCAGGGATGATGAGGACTTCAATCTCGCCCGGGTCCGTGGCGGTCATGTTGTTGGTGGCCATTGAATCATGGCCTTCGTGACGAGCGCCCAAGCGCATTGCGCGTTTAGTGATAGCATGATCACTAGGGCCATCGTCGCGGTCTTTGGGCTCCTTCCCTCCTCTTAGGTACTCCTGAAATGTTACCGTTGGCACGATCTTTTGCTCCATGCTACCAGCCATCTTCATGCCAGTTGTGGGAGGCGCCATGGTTTTGCTGAGGACGGAAAGGTACATGGTGGTAGTGTTTTTATAGAACATGGCAAGGTTGTTGAAGATGTCCATGGGTCCGAATACATCGAGAGCCTGGAAGTGGTCGAACACCAGTAGACCGAAATGGGTAGGTAACGTGGTAGTGTTGGTAAACGGAGGTTGCGGCACTGCCCCAAGAGCGAATGGAAGCGCTACAAGCAGCGAAGCTATGCCATTGAAACGCATGGCTGTCGCGTGGCTGTCGTTGTTGATTGAGGTTGTGTATGTGGTTGAGACCTGTGGGTAATTTTGATGAAGAGGACAGTAAGGGCTCCTGTGAAAGGGCGATGTAAGGGATTGTGAAATCGAAAGTGAATACCCGAGACTTCACGGTGAGATATTGCTCGACCCACATTGTTAAACACCAACCTACCTTTATACCAGTGCATAAAGCGAACAAATGGAGCGTGGATGCATTACAATATCCACTAAAAAGTACCAGCTCCACCCGTTTGGTTTTAATATGTCTTACATGGAGCTATTGGCGTTTGTAGACTAAGACAGCCCTACGGCGCAGTAGTGGAGCTCGGGTAGGCGTGCCAGATGACGTGAACCAAACGATATGTAACGCGGCAAGCACATGTATTGGGCCTCACTGTGCGACACACGCATGTCGCTCATTTCAAAATTGGGAGTCATTGAGGCGCAGGGCATACTTGAGAAGGTTTGAGCGACTTCTGGTTAATATGACGAAGAGTAATCCGCGTGTATGTGGAAATTCTGGTGCTCCCAGGAAGCCATCGGTGTGCGTCTGGGAGATTAGATGAAGCTGAGCGCTCGATATTGAGATGCCAGATTAAAATAGTGTGGGGAAGCGTGGGTAGCACAATCTTCCAGGGATGGCAGCTCGTTCATTGGTCCGTTGTGTGATGTTTCCCGGTTCAGGTCATCCAGTCGACTTGTTCGAGGCGTGCAGACGGACCACGAATTGAACCGGCCGCATTCCAGGGCGTACTCGCCATATGTCGCATGACAAAGCAGCTCGAGTTCTCGTGATCCAATGCTCTTGTTCATTCATTCCAATCCCGTGAGTATTCTCGGTGGATGTATCAGCCATAATTTTGGACGCCTGTGATGGAAAAATCGATCGAGAGTCAGTGCACAATCCGGGCTTCCACGTGGGCGTGTCGTGTTTGATGGCCCGGAGGTGCCAAGCAAGGTGCAGCCTCGTGGGAGTTAGGTAGGTGGACTTTAGGCCTAATCGTTACCATTGTGTTCGCTTGAAGACGTCCTTGATGAACCAAAAGAAGAGTCACATTGGGAAGGTGACTGTGAGCTGCGGATCGAGAGCGCACGGATATTTGTGTGCACGCGTGGGCGAGAAGCTTGGAAATGCCGTCATCGCCGAGCTGCATCTTTCCCACCACATGCAGACCTGCACAACGACACAACCTGCAAAGCATCATTCGTTCAGGCTTCAATGCATGCAGCACCTGCTTTAGGACACCCTGCCTCCACGAGGTAGATTATCGCGCCCGCCATGAGCCGCAGGAGGCCTGCCATCGACACAAGGAAATGGTAATCAGTCTCTAGTGTAAACATGGAAGTATCTGCAATTGTATATACTAACGTTGTGCAGTATGTCGTCACGTGGAGCACTCCCTCTTGCTCAATATAGACGCCAATGATGACTCTGAAGACGCACGCTGACTGGCTTCGCAGCGTCTGTGAACCACTACACGACCTTCCCCACCGCACCACCTCGAGATCGCGGCCGACAGGACATTGGCAGCGGCGACGAATCCGAAGACCGCCACCATGAATCGCCGTTACCGACGCGACAGCTGATTGTGCTGGCCATCATAGCTCTCGCCGAGCAGACGGCACTCAACTCAATCAGTCCCTATCTCCCGGAGATGACCAAACACTTCCCGGAAGTAAAGGAAGGGCAGACTGGCCTCTACGTCGGGCTCATCGCGTCGTCGTTTGCGCTGGCGCAGTTCACGACAAACTTCTTCTGGGGCTGGCTGTCGGACAGGATCGGGAGGAAGCCCGTCATCATACTTGGCACCTTCCTCACCATGTGCTGCTTTCTGGCTTTCGGATTCTGCAGAACACTCTGGCAGGCCGTCATGGTGCAGGCCTTGATGGGCTTGGTCAACGGCAACTCTGGCGTCGTTTCAACATGCTTGGGTGAGATCACGGACCGGACCAACCAGTCGCGCGCCTTCACATATCTCCCCGTGGTATACGGGATCGGCGGCATCACAGGACCCATTGTTGGCGGCTTGCTGGTTTTCTACAAGAACCCGCTCAACAAGAGCCAGAACAACCCATACCCCTATCTTCTGCCCAACTTGTTTTCGGCTGCGGTGCTCGCTATCGATCTAGTGGTATGTATGCTCTTTCTGGAGGAGAGCCACAATGAGGCAAAGGATCTGCCACCTATTGGTAAGCGACTGGGCAACTTGTTCGCGTGGATGTGGCAATTCACGAGCTCGTCACGGCCAACCTATGTGCGGCGCCTGTTCGGTAAGCGCAAAGATCATCACATCCCCGACATCAACGGCACAGAAGAGGAAGATGACGAGGACGACGGATCAGACATTTCAGGCGAGTCAGCACCGACGCTGTTCCCCCATACCAACGGCGAGGTCCTCTCGCGAAAAGAGATTCTCAACCGCGATACCGTGCTCCTCCTCATCACCTACTTCATTTTCCAACTCGCAAACATATCCTACAACTCGCTCTACCCTATCTTTGCCGAAGAACTTCCGCCTACGGGGCGTGGTCTGAAACCCGAGGCTGTTGGGCTGTCGTTGTCTTTTGCAGGCGCTATAACCATTGTGTTCCAAGTGGGCATATTTGGTAGGCTCCGTAACAAGATGGGCAACAAAGTGGCATACAGAGTCAGCTTGGCGCTGTTTGTTGCTGCATTCATCTTGATGCCGTGGGTGGGCTACAAGAACAGCGACCCGTACAAGGGCATCGGGAGCGGCGCAGCTTGGCTTTGGTTTGAGCTCGGTGTAGTTTTGGTGATCAAGACAATCGCAGGTGTCGGTGGTTTAACGGCTGCCTTGCTCTTAGTAAGTCCCCTGGTCGCTGGTGGAATCTCATCATGCAACGTGCTAACACTCTGTTAGATCACCAACTCTGCACCAAACCACAACGTTCTCGGCACCTTGAACGGCTTGGCACAAACACTTTCTGCTGCTGGTCGTGCGGCAGGACCATTCATCTCTGGCTCGCTCTTCACTGCGGCAACCAAGATTCAGCCAAAAGGAGAGGCACTGCCTTTCGGAATCTTCGCGGGCATTTCGCTCATTGGGTTCTTTATGAGCTTTGGCATCCGTGGCGCAGGGCTCGAGGACGATGACTGGAGCGATGAAAGCGAGGAAGAAGAGAACGACGACGAAGAAGAAGTTATCGGGGAGAGCTCGAACGAGCGAACGAGTCTAATACGAAAGTAGGCCATTTGTATCTGTTGTCAATAGGTTCGAATTTGTTGCCTTGTCATACCTTAGACTCTCCACCAAGCGCAGCGTTGCTATGTCACTGGTAGAAATGGATATAGATCATTGTGGTCCTGCATCACGCAAGTATATATTGTACAGTATCTATGAATAGACAAAAGCAAAACTCGGATTGATTCATATCTCCGTCGGTCAGTCGCTGTGCAAGAGCCTGGTGGTAGGAGCTCGCGTTGGGTTGCGACTCGCCAAGATCCTCCCCTTTTCCAGTCGATCCCGCAATCTGACCCAACACAACACGGTGTTGACGCCCATCACAATCAACATTGAGGATGAGATTCTTGATGACGCCCGGATTGAGTATTCGGGACCTTGGCGCCCAAAGCTGAGAAGGAGCTGGAGTAGTGGGGAGGCCTACCGCTGACATGAGCGCTAGAGCCACGGGCCTTTTCCATGTGCACCGCCATGTCGTCTCAAGGCCCGTTTCCGCTATCCGAATATCGCGGATACGGGATCGTCATAATGCCGGAACTTTGAGATGATGAATGTCGAGGCGCAGCAGATCGCAATGGTATTGGCCCGATATACGCAGCAGCAAGTGGACGTCGAGAGAGAGAATAATACCGCACACGCTGCGTCTCTACAATAAGCACTACCATCAGCGATGACTGGTCTTCTCCCAAAAAGCTCCACGACGCTGCCTGACTACGCCACAAGCTGAGTTCGCAGCGTCCGGTCCGTCCTCAAGCTTGGAGCTGAAAGCTCACGCATCGTCTTGGCACCTGCACGTGTCCGCCCAAGTACGCTCAATTGGTACAGGCCAATACGAATGCAGAGCAGTGTTATTCTCAGCCCCAGGTTATAGCTGCAGGTAGCTGTTGGCATGAGGCTTCTCTTAGCTTAGCTTTAGCTTTTCCGCCGCCGTCCCTGAGTGGTGTACGGAAGGGGACACTGCAACCGACGGCGGAACAGCCACAATGCGGTGCAATAGACTTGCGCTAGTGAGTGCGTTGGTGCTGCAGCGGGCATGGATCGAGCCCTAAGATGGGCCACGCTTGGTAGGGCCGTGGGGATGTTTGTGCTTGGTATGCTGTCTTTTAAGGGCTGCATGTCGCCGTGTTGATAATTGTTAGTTCGGTCGACATCGTTCTTGTGGAGCTGTTGTCAACGGAGTTCTGCGGTCTCTTTTCCTCATCGGAGCAGCGAAGTAGGCACTGGGGAGATTTAAGATGGGGCTCACATTCCATGGCCATAGAGTATGTTGGATGCATAACTGTCTGTGGGCTGGTCGAGCATCACGCTAACATTTGCCAGCGCGATGTGTACGCTTCCCGAGCTCTAGTCGAGCGATCTAATATACCTCAAATTTTGGAACTAACATTCCGGTAGCGATAAAGAGAAGCATCTCAAGCGTCTTCACCAAACCACACCATGGATTGAATCCCCGCTTGTAGGCGCAGATCACAACTCTCTCGTCTTCTCGCAGCGATCCGAAGCCAACAGCATTGAACTGTTCTTCGATCTCTTCTTCGTAGCCAATCTCGCAACTTTTACGGCATACCACTCCATCACCGATGGTGACTACCTACTCGGGTACATTGGCTTCTTCGGCATTCTATGGTCGACATGGTTCCAGATCACGCTACACGATGTGCGGTTTGCTAGAGACTCGCTGTATGAGCGCATCTGCAAGACAATCCAATTCATCTGCTTTGTGGGCCTGGCGCTCGTGGGCTCGCAGTTCAATCCTGCAAGTCGCAAGGGAGACAACATCGTGAGTACGATGACACTGGGCGGGTACTGATGAGCTAATATTTGGTAGAACTTCCGCATCCTGTGCTATACACTTGTAATCTGCAGAGGGCTGCTGGCTTTCCAGTACTTGGTCGTGCTCGTAAGCTCCTCAAAATGATATCCTGTCATCTCCTACCACGCTAAATCCGATAGTTCTTCACATGGAGAGCCCGCTATGCCAAGCTGTATCTCCCGCTTGGTCTCATGTTCCTGACCTATGCTGTCGCAATGGCTGCTTTTGCTGCAATGACACCAGCTTTCAAGGGCGTTCAAAACAAGCACCACCTGGTCTACCTGGTCTGGTACGTCGTTGCCGCGGTTGAAGCCATTGCAGTCATCAGTATCTCTTCCTGTTGGCGCATGCTCAGCTTCAAGAAGACGCATCTGATGGAGCGTATGAGCCTACTCACCATCATCGTCATTGGTGAAGGAGCCATTGGAGCGACCAAGACTGTCAGCAGACTGATGGGCAAGCATGGCCTTGATGTTGAAGGCTGCTTCTTGATCATGTGCATCATCATCATTCTAGTGAGAGGACTTTCCTAGAAAATATCTCCAATCACACACTGACATGTTCAGGTCTTCATCTGGGCTTTGTACTTCGACAACTTCCCGCACGGCCACTACGGAACCATCCGCCAACAAATCTGGTCTCTCCTACACTTCCCCTTCCAGCTCGCCATCGTCGGCGTTGTCGAAGGGTCGCAACAACTCGCCATCGCTCGCTACACGATGAAAACCATCTCCAAAATCGGCAAGGAACTGACCCAGCTTTGCGACGTGGAAAGACTCGATGGGACGGAGCTCCGCGACGGCCTCCTATCCATCCTACACTACTTCGAGCTCGACGGCAAACTCGAAACCATGAAATTTTTCCACGACGCGCAGTCGGCCATTTTCAAAATGGGCAACAGCACGGGTATCTGCGCAACGGTGACAGATGACTGGCCGCAGGAGCTTTGGAACGTGAGTTCCTCGATATCCAACGGCCTCTACGTCGGTCTGGGCATAAAGATCCCCGTGAAGAAACTGGAACACGGCTTCCAGCCCCTAGACATCGCGCTCGAGAGCTGGGAACTCGTGTACATGTACTACTGGGCATGTTTCTGCGTGCTCATCCTATGCCTGACAATCTTCCTGTTCCTAATCCGCCGCCACAAGGTGGACTTGTTCGACTACACATCCATCATCTCGCGGGTCATTGTGCTGGGCGTGGGCTCCGCGCTGCTCGGCTTGTACGCGAACAAGGCTGCACTCTACGCCGCGCTGCAAACGGCATTACTGCTTCCGATCTGCGTTATACTCCTCTTCCTCGTGCTCGTGTCGGATAAGTTGAGTTCGATGTGGTGTAATTCGCGGCTGAAGAAGAGCGGAGAGCCGTATGTGTTGGAAGTCGAGGAGCATCATCACAAGGACAGCCAAGTATATGCGCATCTCGGGCATGGTCAGCATAGCTCTGTGCATCTGGAAAACGGTGGCAAGAGCGCGCATTATAGTATGCATAGTTATTCGGATTCGACGCCGCTGGCGACGAGCACCGAGTATCATGGGCACCATGGGTTTGCGATGGAGTCGCTAAGCACGCCGCCGCTGTTGAGCCCAGAGCATACGACGACGCCGGGAGCGAAGCCAGTTGGGCCTGGGGAATACATGCCGGCTGGCACGGGACGAGAACATTCCGTCTGAGTGTGTTTACCACGGAGACGAAGATTTTCTTTGTCATTTGATTTTAGAGTCGGTATGGTATCTATTAGCGAGGCGTTCCATCTGGGGTTTACAGCGTGGAACTAGGCATGAGAGGTAGACTTTGAACGAGGCGGTTGCATGCGTCAACATGGAAGCAGGCATGAGAAACGCAGTCACCCCTAGCAGTGATGAGTCTTCTGCGCCAGTGATATATTCGTGAGCTTCACACTTACAGCGATAAAGCCCAGGCCAGAAGATATTGCCACGGCACCACTTCGACCTGCTGCGCAACACAAGCTCGCCAACATCCATCACACGCATGAGAAAGAAACAAGTAGCGGAGTAGAACTGATCCATCCATTCAAAAGCTCGTTGGGTATCTATAGCGCTCATCCCATCCCCTGCAAAAGAAAATCCTCGCCTCATTACTCTCTGTCTTGATGCACTCCGGGTATTCAACGTCCATTCTCGCCGCGCACATCAAATGTTGGTGGTTGATGTGGCTACATGCCCGTCTTCGGGTTGACGGGCCCGCCTCAGACTCTGCTCGTATGCGTCGTCCTGGTCTTGCGCCCACCGCCGCCGCGGCCGCATGTCAGGCAGCTGATGATGATGCCGAACAGAGAGACGATGGCGTTGATGATGGCCTTGAGACCGGCGGCAATGGCGTTGACAATGGCCATGATGCAGTTGCCGATGGTGCGGAACACAGATTTGATCTATTTCACATTAGCACTTGCGAATCGCTGGCGGCGGCTATCGTGTATGTAGAGACGTACGCATGATACAACGGCGCCCATAGTTGCGGTTGTTGTGGAGTGATGGAGTTGAGTGGGAGTTTGGTATATCGGTTGTGGAGTTGGGAGAGGTGAAGCGTTGTTTCTCGGTGAGGTGAGAAGATTGGGGTTTGTAGTGGGAGGAGTAGTGTGTGCTGGAATGTGTCACAAAACAAACAAGCCTGCGCCTGCTCTTCCCTTATATCCACTCCTCTCCAGGCGAACGCGTTGTGACGTCAGTTGCGCAAACGCCCTTGCACTCGCACAACCTTCACGCGCACGCGCCCTTGCCTGGCGGTGGGTTCCAGTTCCAGCCCCAACAGCGCAAATTTCCCTTGCAATCCCAATGACAACGCCATTACCCGTCTAGCCTGCTGCAAACAGCCGACACATGGCGTAAAACCTGCCTGCTCGAGTCCCCGATTCGGCATCGATGCGCAGACAATTACCGTTTGGAGGATTGGCATGCAGGCCTCACCCCGGCTTGTGCGCCACAGCACTGAGGTCATTGCAAATTTCGATGCGGCAGAAAATCGACAATTTGCCCATGTCGCATGTGGCTGGGGCCATGGAGAAATGCGCGAGACATGCGCGAGAAATGCGCTTTTCCATCGCTGGTGGGTGCGTGACATGCACATCCGTCGCGCCACATGTTGCCGTGTCCAACGGCTGTGCGATGCCACCCTCCTTCTCCGCTCCATGGCATAGTCTGCTCGCTGCATGTGGAGAGGGCGAGTGACGTAGCTGTGGCTTCATCACGAATACGGCCTCTTTTCTGTGCGCGTCAGCTCACCGCGTTCTCCATATGTCCATCAGTGGGGTTCCGCATGGTGACGCCACACGTTGCAAGGGTCCCCGATGCGGACTGCTATCGAGGCAGGAAAAACAGGGCAGCAGAGATTTGAGCCAATGTCTCACCACGTCTTCGCTGCTGCAAGCCAATATGCGGTCATGCTTCTCGCCAGATTGTTGAGGTGAGACGAGATGAAAGGCAGTTTCATGCTGCTAAATAAACTTCCACGTCTAGCGCTGGCGTTGCGTCACGCCGTCTTTGCGGGAGGCGAGAGCCGCGGCATGCACCAAATCCTAAATTTCACTTCACATTTCCTTCATCATGCACAATCTTGCTTCTGCTTCGCCTTGATTACACCACTGCTTGTTCTATTGATTGTGCTTACTAAACTGTCATCGTGTGGTGATCCACCACGCACATCGCTGCGCAGTGTTATCCATCTGCAGCTTGAAATTCATATCCAACGCAGCACCGATAACGAACATGGGAAGATATGACGCAGTGTTTGCAATGCGGTCATTGCGTTGCGCCAAGTCCTGTCCGATAATGTCCTGGTTGCACCCGCAGGGAGAAGATGTCGCGTGGAGAATGTTCCGTCTATCGAGATTCCATCTTTGCTCTGTTGATTATGGTCCAAATCCTGTTGTTTGACCATGTCCTCGGAATCGTGGTTGCTACACCTTATCTCTGTTACTATACTCACACCTTTATTGCTGCTTCATGTCCTGTCGTTGCCGCTCATATTGCTTCGTCCTCTCCATAATCTCACCTCGTCCTGGACGTCTCTTGCTGCTTTTCCGCGGCATCGGTCGATGCTGTTTCTACTAGGTCTCTTGACTCTGCTCCTGGAGCATGTTGCTGCTCTCTATGCACATCGGCGAAATGGTTCCTTGGTCAGTCGCTGCCTCCATTGGCAGTGTGGAGCTCGACCACGAATGAACGCTAGGTTTGCGGCCAGACCGCTGAGCCGGGCTCATTCCATCTTTTTCCGCAAAAGGATGCAGGATTGGCTTGTACGCCGCCGATTCGGGTTGAATTGCAGCTGGAAGGAAAGATTCTGAACGTCCAACCACATTCTCGGAACCGCTCGATGCACCATCGAGTTGCGGTACTGTTACGCTCGTTGGGCGCTCGGGATATTCAGGCGTGGAAGACGTAGTCTTACTTAGTGTCTTTGTTCGCCCTGCAACCCGCGCTTCGGCAAAGTCATGCGACTTCCAGGTGGGACGATGGACACGTGCTGCTCGTGGCAAACTCGACTGTGAAGTTTGCGACGTGTCACTCCCGGCTCGACTTCGATGCAATAAGCCATTTACGGGTTCCACTTCATCCTGTCTGAGTACTGACGTTCTAGATACCGAGCAGTCGTTGTAGATCTCCTGCACGAACTCAACATCCTCGTCTTCGACCTTGGGTACGCGCTGGACCCGGTTCACGCTGAAGTATGAGCCTTTTTGTGCTTCTTGCATCGGCATAACGGATACTGAGCGACGTCGTGGAACAATGTCATCGGCCTGACCGTTAAGGTGCTTGAAGTACTTCTCGCGGACAGGCATCCATCCTCTTGGTCGTACTTCTTCCTGGTCTCGACTGACAGAGAAGGAGGTGGTGATGGCACCGCTTATGATCGCGAACAGAACGACCAACGTCAGCAGTCCCTGGATGACGATGATCACAATTCCGATCACAGTCGCCAAAATGCGGGGTAAATTGAATCGCATATCGAGAGTCGCAGCAAGAGCAGTGGTGGTTACTTTGCTGGAGCCTAGAGAGTATGCCAAGATGATGTTGAGGCGCTGACCTTCGAAGGGGCGAAGATAGAAGACAACGATGAGCGCTATACATTCGACCCCAAGTAGACCGAAGACCTGAATGAGAGGTTGACTGGAAGCTCCAGCCAAGAGGCAGGCCCTGGTGAACTCGTACAAAAGCCAGAGTGCGAAGAACCACCAGCGTGTCGGACGATATCGCGATACAAGCCAGCCAAACGACCGGATGAATTTCTCGTCGTCATGGACCGACTTTTCACCAGACGAGGATCGGAGAGTCCACCAAGGAATCGTCCCGACATATGCCTTATCCTCCGATCGCGAAGCCTCGCTCTGGCGTGAAACTTTGAACCATGGAATGAACTTACAAACTTTCCTTTCCTCAATGATCAAGGCGTTTCTCTCACACAGGTATCCTCCGCCACGCACCTTCCGGTAACAAGCAAGACCCGCCGCAGTACCTGTACCGAATACCACGAGAAAGAAGACCACACAAGCTACTGCAACAGGGCCTGTCGACCTCAGATAGGAGAGTTGGAACATTGAGACAAAGGCTGTCATGAAAAACCCGAGGAAGGCAACTCGCAAGACAGTAAGAGTCGTGTAACGGATGAAGTGAGCCCGAAAATAGGCCAGTGAGTCTCTTTTCAGCAGTCTCATCTTGCTGAATGCTTCCAACAAGGCTTTGAAAGTTGCAATTGAAGCAACGAGACAGACGACCAGTATCAGCGACCAGAGTAGGCACGTCATGAACGCGTTCGAAGCAGGTATTCGTTCTTGTGCAAGTGTCCCAGGAAAGCCAGAAAAGTTTCCGGGGATAGGAAGGCCGGGCTTCACAGGCTTTCCCGTATACGAGAAGTCTCTGCTTCGATCATCCATCTCTCGCTTGTAGATCACCTGGATACTGTAACCGTCATCAAGGTCCGGATTATTGACACCATTCCCTGTAGCGCCCAAGTGGGATGTGTTGCCTTTGTTGGATCTGATGAACTCATTGATGATGTTCTGCATGTGTTCGGAGTATATCATGCCGCCCGCACAAGCATAGTTGCTCCAGAATGAAACAAGGGCACCAGGCCACTTCATCGATGGGGCGCCGCTAAAATAGATGTGGTGCCATACAGAAAACACAACCATGACCGAAACTGAATGAGCGTAGTGTTTGCGCATCTCGACGATGTTATTCCCATAGATTGCTGTAGTAAAGGAGGAGATCATCGCTGTCGCCGTGAACACCCCTAGCACAGCGCCCACTGCAGTCTTCTGGCGGAACGTGTTTCCATTCATGATTTGCGCGGCATAGCAACCGATCTCAGCTTGCGTAGAGTTCGAGAAGATCCTCAGGATGGCCCGCCCTTCGAAGTCCGGGATGTATAACGAGATGTTCAGAATTCCAGAAACGTCGTTCTGGTTGACAGGAATGAAACCTTCAGCTTCAATCGTAACGCCAGCTATGACCGGGCATGCACTATGCGTATCAGCAAAAGGCGTTCATCAATGTAGGGCTGATCGCTTGCCTGTCGATGTTGGCACTGCACGGGTTAAAGGTAAGCTCGAATCGACTTTCACCATAAGCATACACCCCGATCGACATCATGATACTCTCGTAGACCAAAGCAGTCTGACCTTCGAGGTGGAATAGAACGGTCGTATTATCCTTGTGGTAGGCGGCATCAAAACGAGTGACGTTGATCAGACTTTCGCCTAAACAGTCCCCATAATCTGCAGTGTATAACGCGGGGCGCCTGTCATCCCTGACTCGGTACTGTGTCTCATCGATAGTAGCCACTACATAGCTAGGGTCTGTAGCGAGCGCGGTGGTTGCTGAGAAGAGGAGGCGAAGCCAGAGCGCACATGTCCCGCTGAGCTTCAGTAAGGGTAAAATGGTGCTCGAGGTGGATTGGTCGATAAGGCTGGCCTAGTGGTCACCTTTGGCAGAACGCAAGTGATTCTGCTTGAAAGGTAGAATTTTCCAGGCCAAGAAGTTGTCCACCAACCTTTTGTGATGCATTCAATTCTGGTATGGGAAAGTGATGCTGATGTGAAGCAAGAGTATCAAATCAGGGAGCGAGTAGATGTAGCATTGTGCGGAGAACTGAAGGGGTGACGGGTGAGATTTAGCTTGGTTGAGGTGGAATCGAGAGCTCATTCAATCACGGAAATGTTGGCCGTTATTGACGGCCAGCGTTCTTACCTTCACTCAGACGATACAGGTGCTGCCTCAGTGTTTTGGAAGGTACGATCGATCCCGCCACACTTCCTGCACTCCACTCCACCTTTGGTCATCTTGTAAAATTATGGAGCTGAGAGTGCTTACATTTACGAGTTTGATTTTTGGTAATTCGGATTTCTATACAAACAATCAACGACTCTATGCCACCCAGCCTACTCTCGCATCCTCACAGCGCAATGTGTGTCCACCACATGGTCAATTAGATGCTGATCCGGACCAGGTAAACCCTTAACCCTATCCAGCCGCCCCTTGCACAGCCTACAGACTGGCTTCTTATCGCGCCTCGCATGCACAAGCTGAATCCACGCCTGCGTGACGATCCCACATATGCGGTCGCACTCCGCCTCGTCATCGATCATGCCCAGAAGCTGCCCGAACTTCGCCTTCATCTCGCCTTCCCATTTCTTGCAGATATCGGTAACAACAGCCCTATTGTCGAAGCATGGGAGGTGAGAGTTTATACTGAGGCCGAGATGATGTGCGAGCGAGGAGGCCAATTTCATCAGTTCGATTTGCTGTGTCCGTGGGTCGGGCCACATTTGAAGTTGTGTGATGGAAATGGCGATGTGCTTGAACCGGTGAGTGTACTGAGATGCTGTGGCGATGCTATACGCCGCACTTACGCACATCTCAGTACATAAGACGACGCAGGACCAAAAGGGCGGGAGCACCAGTGTCTCGCCGGATTTCTGCACAATTGCAATGCCGTACTGGAGGTCGACTGCGTCCCAAATCGCACCGGAAGCCGAGCGTGCGAGCGCTTCGTATCGTGCTGTTAGCATGGTAGAGTTCTCCACAGAAGGAGGGTATGCGATGATGACTTGTTTGCCGCTCAAAAGCGTTATATAGCGGCGATTGTCGTAAACCTTCACGTCAAAGAACTCGCATGCTGGGGCGATGCTGACTTGAAAGTCAGTCTGGCCGAGAACTCCGTCGTTCTGCGAGGCTGATGTGTCCTTGCGGAGACGGTCGAGAGTGGGACATGCGGCGTGGATGATGGCGCCGCGGCTGGCATATGTCGGATTGAGCATGTTCTCGAGCAGGACCTTTGTGGCGTGGACGTCGAGATCAGAAGAGCCATGTGATGGGGCGAATGTGTACTCATTGTCACCCCCAATTTCGAGCATCATGATGCGCTGTGTTTGCGCGGGTGTGGGGAGGGAGGTCAAGGGGAGATTGTTTTTTCCAGAGAGGATGGGTGAGTCCCAGATTTCTTTGCCGAAGATACCTCCGCGATGGTCCTCTAGGTCTTGTTCGTTCAACTGGTAGAGTGTTCCGCGATTGGCCATCTTCAAGGCCTTTGCGAAGCGAGGTTCAAACTTCCAATGGTCGAGTTCAACCATGATGTCGATCAGGTCTTGGGTATGAAGTGCGGCTTCTTTCGGGGCCATCTTTGCTACTGTGGTAATGAAGAGCCCGATGAGAGATGTAGGCCGGGATCCTGAATGTCGCTCACAGTTGGTGGAGATGGCTATGATAGCAATGGGTATGAGATTAAAAGCTCCACGAAGCAAGTGTTTGTGAAACGCCTGATCACGGGAGTCACTGTGCGAATGGGGCTATCGCTGCGCCGAAGGCCTCACCTAGGGATCTTTCACATGAAAAAGTCACAACCGACAATCGCAAGTCTGCTCGGACTGTGGCAGTGACTTGCATGCCGATGATTGACGTGCACCTTCACGTCGACATCCCTAGACTCGGTCCATGGCCTCACTGGACACTCGCGGTCTCGGTCCGTGCCCGCAACGATATACCTCCACATACCTAAGATACTAGCTACTTCACGCCTACAGGATTAACACAATGTAGAGACCGCTGCTAGCCTGTTAAAAATGCAAGTCACTTCATATATCCCAAAGAACATGACTGCGCGGTTTTCGGCATGAGAATGGGCTTACGGGGTTGGAAATTCTATACGTTAAACTCGTATACCTTTTGCACGCGAAGACTGATCCATAATATCCCGCAATTTCCCAAACTTTACTTGTGTTTGCAATCGCAACATTGAGGCTCGCCCTATCACTGAGCCCCCTTGATGCACTTACTTGTTTTCCACATTCTTCAGCGCTGCGGCCCGATCCTTCCTTATCCGCGCCATCATAGCATCCCAATCTGCCTGTTGATTCAATGCTACGCTGCCCCTGTTTGTAGCCTTGTTGGGCTTCGACGCGGGTCGCGTCTTCTCTCTCATAGCAGATGGACTTCCATGCTCCAGGCCGGAAGTATACTTGTCGTCCTCATCAGAGTCGCTGAAGTAGGGTGTAGAGCGCTGCTTAGACGTAGGACTGAAAGGAATCGAAAGCTTCCGTCCCTTTCCTTGCTCTTGATGCCTCCTGGATATCGCATTCTCTTCCTCGAATGCCTTACGAGCAGCCGGACTCATGGAATCCTCGATAATTTGGCAGCCGCTACTCACGAAGAAGTCTGTTGTTGATTGCCCCATCTTTGGTGTGTTCTCGGGTGTGAGAGGATATGCTAAAGACGATTCTTCCTCGACAGTGACAGTCTCAGAAAGCTTGTTGATTGGTTCAGCGCGAGGCATGTTGATCGAACAAAGACAGTGGTGATGAGAGACGAGAATGTATGATTGAAGCGATTGGGTTTGTTAGGCTGTAGATGTAGTCATTGGTGAGCAAAGTAGGACATTTTGCTGATACCGATGCTTAATGTACCCTCGAGAAGAGATGCCTGGCGAGTGATACCTATGGTAATTGTCCGAGTTGTATGCTTCTGTTGCGTGAATTGCAAACTGCCTGCCTCTGTGAGAACTGCCTGGCCGAAGCTTGCTCCTTTCACTCGTACCATTTGTTCCAGCGTCTCCCTCATACCAATTGACCCAGCCTCAAACAAAACTGTCTCCCTCTTCTGAGCTGTGTGCTAATGAGCATAGAATCGACAATTTGCTTACAAACAAAGTGTAACAAGGCCAACCGGAATTACGATCTGTGCAGAACACGACTCCGTTAATTTTGACTTGCCGAACATTGTCAATGCATATCACGATGCCATTCCGGTGTTTGGAAAAGTTATTAGCGTTGTGCAGTAGCCTCTTAGAATCAGTCGTGACTGTAGCTAGCCGCATCTTCTTCAGAATGGTGTATTTGATAACTGATGATATTGTTCGGCGACGGTAGACTGGCAGATTATCAAAGCCGCAGGCGCAAAGCTGTCATCTCGAAGAGAGACAAGAGTAAACAAGGTCACCGAGCTGAACGACATACTCAAAAGAGGTATTGTATTGAAAAGGTTGCACAGGATTGAACTCCTGCGCCATCAAACGCTGTTTATCCGTATGCTTGCCGATTAGGTTAGCCTGGTACAACCACACGTGATGGTGTGATGCTCACTAGATTTTGTGCGCCGTGCAATGCTTTCCCCCTGATCGCTATGCTGCAGACAAAAAAGCGCAATGCGCAAATCAAAATCGTAACCGTGCCGGTGGACTCCGAGGCCTCGATTAAGCACACCTTCAGCGCGGCATGTGTACGCCAGACGTTGCCATGAGGGCGCCACTATCGCTCGTGTGACTTGAGAAGTAACTTGAGGAACACAATAGCCTTGAGGTAAATGCGCAACGCTCGGCGTCTTCGAACTCGGTCGGCCTCGAGCACTTTGCGCAAAACATTGGTGACCTTGGACGTGGCCAAGGTAGTTCGTCCTTTGCGGGGGCTGACAATGATGCCCATGGTTCGCTGCCCTACCGAGAGAGTGGCCGCAGCGGTAGTTGACGGCTCAGGCAGGACACCAACAGATGTGTCCTGCGTCTCGTGTGGCGTGAGAGGAGGACTGGCTGGCTGGCTGGTGATGTCAAGCGGCTCATACTCGAAGACTTCCTCGATGCTACCCAGCGTCGGTGAGAACAGAGAACGCGGACTACCGTAAGGAACATTGTGCGGTGATGACATGGCATCAGTTGTTGTGGGTTGTGGGTTGCGTGAGGCTGGAAGCAGAGGCGATTGTGGGAGGAGAATCTCTTGCAGCGAACGGAGTGCGACCAAAGCTGCCGCAGGCCGTGCGGGCCACGTTGGAAGCGAGGAGCGCTGAGAGGTGAAGGTGGTTTGTTTGCGAGCTCTGCCGCCTGGCGGGAATTCACGTTGCGGTGGTAGGAGCAGAACGCATGTTGAACAGGTGTTACCCGGGCTGTTGTGGCGGCTGATACATGAGAGAGTGAAAGGCAGACGACGAGAATGCGACAAGGCTGCGAAGGGAGAAAAGAGTGACTGGAGCGGTCAAAGGAAACTAGCTGCGTATTTAGTTGTCAAGTAGCGACCCCCGCATGTGAAAACGGTAGATTTCACTAGGCGTAGGGGACCCTTCCTTTGGTATCATGATGGAGAGTGATCGTGTGGACAAACAATGACTGGCCATCATCTCACGCGGCGCAGGCCGCTTCCACAATGTGTGCGGGTCTCAGGCAAACACAGAGCTGAAGTGATGAGCCGACTCGACTGTGTACAAGTCGGCCTCGGCGGTCCACGAACAGCGAACAGTGATTGGGAAGTCAACGGGTGATGTTGGACTGGAGCAATTGTGACGTTGGGCTCCGAACTACTGGGGCAATCTGGTTTGGCACGGCCGTGGAGGGCGAAGACGGGAACGCTAACACACGGGCCCGCACAATCACTAACACATTCACCACCACATGGCCCGGGATGCCAGGCCTGTCACTGAACGTGCAGCCCACGGCATCGCGTCGTCCCCTGTTGAACACACCAGCGTGGCAGCTGCAACCCGCGTCGCTGAGCCAAAGGCATTCTTCAGCTGGCACGCGACGTGTCGCTCCCTTGCGTGTCCTTCGGTAAGCGCCAGGACTCGGCTCCTCCGACAAGACACGTGAAGCGCACGTCAAGTATCAATTGATTGGTAACGATAGACGTCCAATGTCGTGTCGCCATTTGTGTAGCATGGAGGTACGGCACGTGCAGGTACATGCGAGAAGTACTCCGACCCCTCATCTCAAGCATGCACCAGCCTCCCAGCCGGGACTACAATGGTGCGAATAAGACAGCATCTGCGACACCTTGCTTGATATGTAGCGACTGCTTTACTTCCCCTTCCCCTTCCCCTTCCCCTTCCCCTTCCCCTTCCCCTTGCTTCCTTCTTGTTTCCTTCCATCTTCTCCATCGTCGAGAATAACACACCGCGGCCAAAATGACCTACACGCGCAAGCAGGTTGTGACGTGCCTCACGCATAGTGGTAATTTGTGTTCCCGTTACCATCTACCAGGCGAA
>NW_001884559.1:0-50056 GCF_000146915.1 Parastagonospora nodorum SN15 | reverse complement strand
ATGCCTCCTCTCGCGCCAACAACCGCTCTGTACCCATCTCCAACACCTTAACAGCCTTCACTACCGCCCTACCTATCATTTCGGGTCTGCTACTCGAAGCAGGCTATGATTTGACTCGGGTAAAAGAGCGCCGCCAGCACATGAGCCGCGGCGAGATCCAGCGCCCACCTCTCGTCATCGTCGCAAACACCATCATCTTCATATACTCGACCGTCGTCATTACCCTCCTCGGCACACACGCCGCTCCTCCTTCGGGTCTCAATTGCAGCCTACACGAGCGCTGGCAGAAGCTGTTCCATAACAAGGACAGGGATGCGATTAAGACAATCCAAGATGCCTTCAATTGCTGTGGTTTCGCAAATTCACATGATATGGCCTGGCCGTTTCCAGACAAGACGCATAGCATACACGCCTGCGAGACTACCTTCAACAGGAATCGCGGTTGTTCCGATGCATGGAAGGCCGAAGAGCAGCAAACTGCGGGTTTATTGATTGTTGTAGTCGGTCTGGTCTTTATTTGGCAGGCACGTGCACCTACATATGTATCCTCTCTCAAACATCACAAGCTAACATTGCACAGTTTGCAATTATTGCCATCCCCACCCATAAGGAATCTTGGCTCCACAAACTCGCACCAGACCGCATCTCACGTATGATTGCCGACGAGCGGCACGGCGACACAGCGCCGCGAAGTGCCATCGACTACGTTCCCGGCTACAATCGTTACTCTGATCGCATCGAAGAGGACGAAGAAGAACATGTCGAGAACACCCGCACCGGACGCATCGAAGAGGGCAACCGCGAGCTCAACAATGCTTTGCCAGGAAATGTTCTGGGTGGCCAGGAGACTGGTGTTGAGAATGAGTGGGCCAGGAACTGAGCATTAAACCTGCTCTCGGATAGAATCAAACAGGCAGGTGCTTTTGCACCTCTTGGTAGATCATGTAGAGCCGCTTGTATATTGTGAGGAAACACATATAGGTACTTTCCTCTGCAACAAAATTGATGACTGATGCATTGAGATTTTGCACATTTGAAACCCGAGACTAGATTTAGCACCCGTGGACAATGTATTTCCTCGAGTCTATCTTCGTCCCTGTTCCCTTACTGCACATGACTCCACACACCCTCTATTCTACACTACCCCTCATGATCCAACAATTCCGAGTTCCTCGGAACGGCTATCTTGAACGCTACGCCCAGCGCCTCTTCAAGATAGACGAAATTAGCCGCCGTGAAAGGTGCCAGGAAGGTCTCGTTGTGCATTTGAGCCAGTGCCTGATCGTGGTAGATTTTGACACGAGGTCGTGAAAATAGGTCGTGCACATTGGCTTCGAAAAGCTCTTTGACTATGAGATCGTTTCGGAGCAGCACAAAGTGTTGGCGCCAGTGAGTAAAGTCGGGAGGGATGAGGACACGTTGCAGTTGGGTAAAGGACTCTGCGATCAGACTTGTCAACAACCATGTCCGGGTGCTAAGTACGAGCGCTAATCCGCCAACTCGTCGCGCTCGAAACGCTATGGAAGTAAGCAGCCTGTTGTTCACAATGGCGTCGGACAGACGTATAACCCGAAGACGTCGAGTAGTGCCCTGAATGGGGGCTAATACTCCTAAGCGTCACGATAGAGGACAGATGGCTTTCTGTTGGATCACGGATACAGTTTCGGGCTTTCTGTGGTACCAGTCTCTCCTGACTTCGCCTCTCCTCGGCGGGTAGATAGCATGAACATGATGTCTTGGTATTCCCCCGTCTTTTTTCTATTATGGGGGTTCAGTATGCGCATCGATGGGTATAAAGTGGACATTCCTAATTACTGTTTGGTTTCCTCTCAATGTATTATTATCTAGCTAGAAACAATATATGCTATCTTTGCATTTTCAAGGCTGCTATGATGTGGAAAGAGAAAGTGAAGTGTACACAAGGTTTGGTAAGGGCCTTATAAGCGGGCCGCGTAACGGCCTTATGCCGGTCCGTACCAACTAGGAGACTTTGAGCAAACGGGACCGAGAAGGAAGCTGTAACGAGCGAATGTAAAGGGCCTATATCTGCATTAGGAAGCTATTCCCTTGAAGATTGTATGGCTTGCATCGATTGTTCTAGGCTTCCAAACTCTCAGGGTCCAATTGACCATGCCGTTTGGCTTGACAGGAATATTGCGATTGAGTTTGTAACTTGGACTGTGCGGCAGCTTGCTCAGTCATCCCGTATCCTCCTAAGCCTAGTCTGATATGATCGATTGCACTCATGGACGGCTGACACTAGGATTTTAGTTGTGAGCATGTAGACTGGTTGGAATTTCTATTGCTCAAGACGTATGGCCTGGGATGGCGACGCAACACTATTTTTACCTCATACCTATACTGCATTGCTACGTAGCTACGATGGACAATTCAGTATCAACTGCAGCCTCTATCTGGCTCATTCGACGGCCGGCCCAACCGGCATAAGGTGTGGTGGAGGCTGTTGCGAAACGGCGCAGGTATTCTCCAAAGGATATGATGATCATGTTGGCATCTAGAAGCACCGAGAACTGGTGTAATGAAGCTTCGAGACATCAAAACCCTAGCTTACAAATCCAGAACCACTGGATAAAGTTATAGCGTGTCGTCTGTCGCTTTTTAGCTCGTTCAATCCGTGACCCCTGTCAAGTATGTGCGGTGACGGTCCGGACCTCCAGCCATATGGACCCTGATTCATAGATTTTGACAGGGTTCTCCTTAGAATTATCCAACCCGCTTCGGCACACTTTGATATACTTCTAAACTGCCGTCGCACCGAGGTCAACAGCACAAGTAGCCACGTTGCAGTTAACACATACACGCAGCAGGAAAATTGCACTAACATCACGTGGTCGTTTCTGGTAACTTTTTCTGCTAAAGTGTGCATGTGGGCGGACTGATACTCTCATTTCACGACACCAATGGTGGAAGAAGAGAAGTCGAATGCGAAAAGGTTTTAGAGTGAGGAGTTTTGATTGATCATTTGCAACGCCTCGAGCGTATCTATCGTGTGGCTGTTATTGAATACCCGATATCGAACAACTTTGTTTCCTCGAGCGTATCTATCGTGTGGCTGTT
Organism: Parastagonospora nodorum SN15; assembly: GCF_000146915.1. NCBI lineage: Eukaryota > Fungi > Ascomycota > Dothideomycetes > Pleosporales > Phaeosphaeriaceae > Parastagonospora > Parastagonospora nodorum. The sequence continues at coordinate 46,978 of NW_001884559.1, read as the reverse complement.
ATCGAATACCCGATATCGAACAATTTCGTTTACTCTCCTCACTCTGCTTTACACCTGCACTAAGCTGGAGTCTTGCAGTACTGAGGGTCCCAGCTGTCACAGCAGTTGCACGCATGCACTGCGAGACCGCTGCTCAGGATACAGGCAGAGCAAGCCTCAGCCTGGTTGCCGTATTTCCTAAGCTTGCTTTCCCCCTGAGGGAGAGCAGTCACAATGGCAACAAGCGCCATAGAGACTGCGATCATCGAGGTAAATCCTGCCAAATGCTGTGAGCTATTTCCTTCCGCGCTCTACTATCTCGGAGTGAAGAGAGACATACCTTTCATATTGACAGTTACGTAGTGATAGTTGATAGTCGAAGTGACTTAAGGAGTTGGGTGAGCAGAGTCTGTTTGTTTGTGGTTTGCGTCTGGAGAACAAAGTAGATGTGCTTGGATACTGAGACATTCCTATCAGTAGGAAAGAGAGCGCTTTTATAGACAATTTCATTTCCAGGTAAGCAGCTGGCACGTTGCCATGTGTAGCCCACATCGCTTGGCACTGAACTTAAAACTGTTCACGCTCTGATTCAGGTAACTCAAGCGTGCTGCACGCATGAAATCTGCTTGCATTCCTGCAGTTCTCATGTCAGCTGAAATAGAGTTCGAGCTAAGTCTGTTTGTTAATATACGAGGCTCACCTGAGCACGCCAATCATTGAAGCTGTATCGGCCTCGGGATGTTCTGTAACGCACCCATGGTAGTTCTTGATGTGATGCTACCACCGCGTGTGACATGAAAGATTACTAGTGCTGCCAGGAGACAGGGAATGTCTATGTACCTAATGTTGTGTCTAGATAGCATATGGGAGGCAACATGTGTCGAGAAATTGACACTGCGCTGTTTTAAAAGAGTGTCCCTACAGACTTGCTGTCTTCATAATGGAGAGGCTTGGCAAAACTCAGAGAAAGACTGAAGTATGAATGCTCACCCTCTACCCCTGCACGCGTGTGTAACATAGCAAATTATCTTGGGTAGGCTCGGCCACAAAATTGAGCTAGTAGCGAGGACACAGACATTCGGCGTGATAAGTAGGCCATTTTGTTGGCCTGATCCCCTGTGCGATTTCATTCGGCGCAAGTCCTTAGGTATTGTTACGAACCCATGCCTGCTCAGGTGGCCATTCAACCCAAACCTTGGAATAATTTTGTCCGTATCTACAGGGACGAATTGCAGCGCAGTCGAGAATAGGGCCTATAGAGGCGTCCCAACTGCTGACATACCTCCACCTATGCTACGTGGGCGTGCAAAGAAGACCTTGGAAATAAGGCTGACCGCGTTGACGCTAATGAAAGGCAGTAGCATGACTGCTTCTCGGCATGCGCCTCAAATGCTCAACACAGTATTACATGTGAGGCGTCCGGGCATATTGATTCTGTTCACACATGGTAGGCAACATATGTCACCACACGCCATTTGTTCAACAGACTTGGAAAGTATTCACACCATCTCCAGGATTCTCAGCAGCGGTGGGGTCGAGTTGAGATACTGAAGGCATCACATGTACGTTTCAAAGCCAAAGTTTGTCATCACTCAAAATCGATCCAGCCCATGATACATGCAATACCAACACGCCACCTGCATGCTAAAGTCAGACTCGGTCAAATCCAGCCATATTGGTTTTGAACTCTATACCATATCGTTGACATCGGTTCTACACCCGGGCATATTCAGTCTAGAATAATGACTCCTGTTTCGGAGCTAAAACACCGTGTCAACAGAATGCCCTCTGTATCGTCTGGTCAATCAATACCAACATGACGAAAGAGCTATCTCGCCTGCATGCTGCGGTTAGACTCGTTTAATGCTAGCCAGGTTCTACCTCAAACTGTATATTGTATCCTCAGCATCAGTTCTATACTCTGACATATTCAGTTCCACCTCGGAGCAAAGGCGCCGTGACGATTCCATGTCCTACTTACTGTTTAGCCTATCACCATCCACACTATGGGGACACTACGGGCGCATTCTGGAGCTGTGTTCAGTTGGAACTAGCCAGATTCAACATTAACCTTTACATACCATCATCGGCAACGTCTTCACACTCGGGTGTACTCAGTCCAGAGCAAATATACTTGCCTTGTAGCAAATATCCCGTGTTTTTTACTGCTTCCTGTCAGCACTAGTTAGATAACATCCACAGAAACATGCCGCGTGCATCGACTGCAGCCAAATCTGGCCAAACTCAGGCAAATGGGACTTGATCTCTCGGCTACCTTGACCTTCAATAAGCTTTCACTGTACGTATATTTGTCAGCGTGTGTGCAGGTCTGTATGAGTCTAACTGAACTTACGGACAATAGTCGTCCTCGCTGACCAACTATCCCAAGCATGTGGGACAGCGCTTTCCTCCTGAACCAAGAGATAACTAACCACCCGCCGTCTGCTATAGCTTCTTCCCACCACTCTCATCACCAAAAACTCGACCACAACTACAACCAACAACAACTTCGGACTTGGCCATCTTCGACCAATTCTTTCCACCATACTCAATATGCAATATAAGCCCTGCGCTACAGACCAAACAGTACTATACTCTAACACGGTGTCTTACAGTCACTACTATCCTCGTTGCTCTCCTCTCTGCAGTTTGAGTCGTCAACGCCCTCACAGGCACCAACGCTAGCACTCCTGATGTCAAATCGCCAGATTACCGGGCGAAAATCAGCAAGTGTTAGAGTCAACGATAGATGACTAAGGGTCAATTTGGGCATTGTGAATGCGACAATGTCAAGGCTATGGATTCTTCCGGGAAAGTTTCAGTGTTTTTGTGTACTAGATTTGAGTATTCAACATACTCAATCCTAGGCTGTCTCTACAAATCAAATCCTTATCTGCCCACAATAATATCTTCAAACTCTCTTCCGTCTCTGTATCAATCTCTATGAACGCCACCTGCATGCGAAACTCATATTCTGCCTGCTCAGGATGATGCATCAACCGCGAGTGAAACCGTCCAGTGTCTGAGTGCATTGGGGCCCATTCCGGTGCTCACCTTCTGTCCGTTGATCGGGTGGCGCTACCAGAGCCAGAAACGTTACTGGTAGGTGTTCAAGTCTTCTGTGAGGAGCTCGTTGAGTGTGACCAGCCCGGAGAGCGCGAGTTGTGTCGAAGTTACTACCAGAGCTCATCACTATTGCTTTTATGACCTCTAGTAATCGCTGTAGTTCTCCTTGTGTTGCTCGCTATGCCTATTTCAACCCATCCATTTCGAGGCTTACATTATCAGCTCTTGAACCGTACACACCTCCATCCAAGATCCATTGTTCGTTGTCGTCGTTGTCGTCCTGCACTCTCCTCCAAGCCTGCTTCCTTCCGCTCTCCTTGTCTTTGCCTTTGCTCTCTTCAACCTTGATTGTCGGTCTAATCAGACCACCCAGCAGTGGGTTCCTCGCAAACGCCCCGCTGCCACTTGAGATGGCGCCGTGTTCGAAAGGAGTAGATGTTGGGTAAGCAGGTTCGTCATCGCTTTCGGGCGTCACGGGCCGCTCGGTCGCTGCCATCTTGCGCACAATCTTTCCGCCTGCGAGATCAATGCTGGCTACGACTTTGCGCTTCTCGTAATCTGGTCGGGCGTTCCATTCTTGTTCCCTTAGCGCCTTTTGCTGGCGCTTGAGCTGCATGGCGCGCTCTTGTGGCGATGCCCACATGCTGAGACCCGCAGTTGTGGTTTCAAAGTCTGCGGCTTCATCGTGGACTTGAGTACGCTTGGCGTTTTGTGCTTGGAAGGCGAGCAGCTTATCTCTATGCTGCTTCGCTTTGGCTAGCTTCTCGCTCTCTGAATCGACGTCTGATGCTGGATTCGAGGAGATGGGTGTTGTTGATCGTGGTGTGGAGAATGGTCGTGGTGCTAGCGAAACGTCTGGGCGCTTCTGGGTTGCATTGTTCGCTGCCATCTTCTCTTTGCCGCGCTCATCACGCAAGACACGGACCATGGATTGTATCTCGTCGGAGCTCAGAAGTGGCGAATTGCAGAAGGTGCATGGACCGATGCCTTCTTTGACGCAGACGATCTTTCCACAGTTCAGGCAGTTCGGAGCAGCGTCTAGTAGTGGATGCCGAGTCGCCATACAATTGCACTTCCTTTTCTTGCTATCCTGAGAGGATAGTGTGGGGTTCGTTTGTATCTCTAGTGCTCTGATGGCGGACTCGAGATCATTCAGTGCGGTACTAGCGCCATGCATCGGCGTACCACCAGCTAAGCTCACTTTCGCCTTGGGCTTCGGTGATGAATTACGGGATGATTTGACCTCGGAGATCAACTGCCCTGCGGCTGAGGGTGGCAACTTTGCTGCGGGTGGAGCAGGTGAGATGCCTCGAGATTTGGGTGTTGCGGCTCGTGATGACGTTGCTGTTTGTGGTTTCTGTACAGCAGCTGGCGTATCTGAAAGCCCAAAAGCATTAGCTTTTGTCGCCTTTGACTTGGAGCTCCCAGCCATGTAATCTTCCTCCTCTTTCTTGCGATATGCTCCCGATACGTTGCCGAAATCGTCAGGCTGTCGTGGAGGCGGGAGTTTTCCTAGACCAGCCTGCTTCTTCTTGCGGGGCTTCGCCTTTGGGACTTCAGATGTGGCGTTGGATGACGCATTTTGAGTAGAGCCGGCACCGGCTCTCGGTCTTCTTCTGTTGTTGAAAGATGTGATGAATTCTAGGGCTTGAGGGCTGTCTCCCAGCAAGTTCTGTAGATGATCTGCTGCTTCAGTGTTGGACAGAGAGTCGGTATACGAGATGATCTGCTTTAGGGAGTCTTCGTCTATAGGTAATAGCCTCGATATCTGAGGCAGCGCCCAGGTTGCGAGATCCATGATTCGGGACCGGGATCGTTGAGCTTGCGCAGTGCAGTGTGTGAGTTACTGAGTTACCACCACCTACTCTGAATCATCACTTTGGTCTAGTGCCGGCAATGTGGCGCAGGACTGTGGCTGGTGTGGAGGACCGTGCGCCGAATTTACCTGCGCATCGACAGTTACGAAGTACCATCACAGTCCTCAAGTCGACCCGCGCCCCCGCCCTTGGACTTGCTCACACATGATGACTACCGAAGTCGCTCTCGACACCACTATTGTAAGCTCTCTCCTGACAAACTCACGCCCCAGACTCACTCGACCAGGGTACAATTGTCATCGAACTCTACAACGACGATGCGCCAAAGACATGCAAGAACTTCTCGACCCTCGCCCAGCGGCACTACTTCGACGGCCTCATCTTCCACCGCATCATACCCAACTTCATGATCCAAGGTGGCGACCCCACCGGCACTGGCAGGGGCGGCGCGTCCATCTACGGCGAGAAGTTCGAGGATGAGATATCTCCCGCTCTGAAGCACACGGGCGCTGGCATTCTCAGCATGGCGAACTCGGGCCCCAACACAAACGGATCCCAGTTCTTTATAACGCTCGCCCCGACGCCATGGCTGGACGGCAAGCACACCATTTTTGGCCGGGTCAAGAGCGGAATGCAGGTGGTCAAGAAGCTGGGCTTGGTCAAGACAGACAAGGAGGACCGACCAGTAGAGGAGGTCAAGATCAACCGGGCCTATCTTCCCGAGAAGGCGAACCTGCTCGAGAACTGATCGCCCTTGCACGTCTATGCTGGAAGCTGGAACGGCGCAAAACAAGGGCACGATTTCATTGTGAGTTTCGCCTTGGTTGCTTCCTCTACTCTTCGCTCATAGATGCAGCTAGTTTAATGCCCCGTTCGGGTGAATAAGCACCTTCGTGTATCCTTCGATCCTCTTGTCAAACTTCTCGTATGCGACCGGCGCTTCGTCGATATTGATCTCGTGCGACACCACGAAGCTCGGCTTAGCCTTCCCAGACACAATCATGTCCCGCAGATATCTGTTGTACGCCTTGACGTTGCACTGGCCGGTTCCCAGCGAAAGGCCCTACTCAGGGGTTAGCAAAGAATCACTTCAGATGCTGCTGAAGTTCACCTTCTCAAAGAGCTTTCCAAAGGATATCAGGATTTGGCCCTTCCTGCTCTGTTCGTCTGGAGCTCCTGGGTCGGCTGGCACGTAGAGGCCTGGTATGCCTAGACCTCCGGTCGGCCGCGTTACCATAATAAGCTGGTCAAGGACGATGTTCGGCTTCTCCTTGCTTCCTGAAGCATCAACAGCCTGGTACCCCACAGCATCAACAGCTCGATCAACCATGCCGTTGTTGAGCTTGATAATCTGCTCTACTGGATCACTCTTCCTGAAATCGATGGGTATGCAGCCCATCTTCTCTGCCGCTTGTAATCGCTCCGGTACTGTATCCACCACAAACACCCTACTTGCACCCCGCAGTATGCCGCTGTACGCAGCCACTATTGAAGGTTAGCACCGAGCTGGGGGACAGGATCTTTGCACAGCGACTCACTTAGCCCGACGGGGCCTGCGCCGAACACCGCAACGCTTTCTCCAGACTTGAACCCTGCAAGTACAAGTCCATGCCAGCCTGTGGGGAAGATATCCGCGAGGAGTATGAAGTCAGCTTCGTGCTCGGTGCCTTTTGGTAGTTTGAGCGCATTGAAGTCCGCAAATGGCACCCGGAGATACTGGGCCTGGCCACCTTGGTAAGGCCCCATGGCTACATAGCCGTAAGCTCCGCCTGCAAAGCCTGGGTTGACACTGCGAGGACAGTCAGCATAGATTAGGACGTCAGGTCTGGAGCTGCCTACCCCGTACAAAATGCGGTACGACCCTCTTCACAGTTTCTGCAGTCAGTCAGTACATCACTCGCACATCGTAGATCGATTGCGTACTGGCATCTGCCGTCTGCTACATTGAACGGCAGAACTATACGGTCGCCCTTCTCCAACAGCGTTACGCCGGATCCCGTCTCGATCACAATGCCCATGTTCTCATGACCAAACACGAGCCCGCTCTCCGCCGCCGTTCGTCCTTGGTACATGTGCAGGTCGGATCCACAGATCGCGGCCGTTGTAACCTTGACAATCACATCGTCTGGGTGAACAATTTTGGGCAATTCCACCTCCTTCACCGAGACTTTGAAAGGTCCCTCGTAATGCACTGCTTTCATCGTTTCGCCAGACATGCTTGAAGTCGTCGTATGCGCCTGTTCGGTACCTGGATCGTGTTCAGGGTCCAGCAAAGGGATTGTTTGTAGAGACTTGTTAGCCATGACGTCTGCAGCTTATATTGATGAGACGGACGTCTGCGGGGACGTCGCAGGGTAGAAGTTCCATTCGTGGTACTTATATCCAATAGCTACCTCTAGCTATTTGGAAGCAGGCGTCATTGTTGTGAGGGGTTGGTGCGGATGTCGATCGCGCAGTGGGGTAGTGGTTCCGAGTCGGAAGCGCGTCCATACCGCGTCCCGGCATCTACTGCACGTTATCAACTGCGACGAAAAGCGACCAGTGTGCAGCGGATGGGAGCAATCTGATGGCCTGAAGCTATGCACTTGTTTACGTCGCGTAGAAATCTAGCAATACTGTATACAGCTTCGAGTATCAGATCCTCCGCAAGCCGCTATTCATCTTCTAGTTTGATCGGTGCGCTCAAGAATCGACTCTTCAGATGTAGTCCGAAAACATCAGATGGGAGATTTGATTGTACTGGTCCCCACACGAGAGCTTTGCATTACCCTAGACTTTACCGTTCCAAGGAACTCTCCGCCCACGATCTCCCTAGCTGTTCGAACTTAGCGCATGCTGCGGACGTCCGGAGGCATGGTAATTGACAAAACATGTTGCGACACGAAACATTTCATCCAAACCATTAATTTGCGTCTCTTTTAAAACTGTGCCCAACAAGATCAGACTCAAAAGCTTTCTAGATGGTGAAGCGGAAGTTTGGGTCTTCTAATAGCACCTTCTCTCCGCGGTCTGCTTTCGCATTCTCACTCCTGAAGTAAATTGTTAGAATACCGACCAGTATTATGACCAGAACATTGCATGCCATGCATGCTGCGAAGCCCGGTACATAGGACGGCGCATCTTCTGTCCTGAATATAAGCGCTCCAGCGATTCCTCCGATACCACCAATACCGGTCAACGAAGCCGAGCAGAATGCACGCCTCCACTGTCCTCGGATGTTGTTTGCTTGATATGCCATGACTGATGGTATCGCGCTGTTAGTCCCGGATACGGTGATGAAGACACCCACGTATTGGGCCCAGGGGTTTTTCGCAAAGCCCATGATGGGCAGACCAACGAGTGAGACTAGGCACAAGAAGCACAGGACTGGACCTCGCGTTTTATACTTGTCGCTGAACCATGCAGCCCCGTACATCAGGAAACCGGACGCTGCGTATGGTGGCGCACCAAGGCACTGGCTCATGGCCATGCTGAACTTGAGCTTCGTGGATAGGATGATGGGTAGGAAGAAAGCGAAGCCGTATGCTATCGTCGTTACGAAAAGAAGGATCAGGGCAAATGCATAAATGTACCAATCCTACAATAGAGGAAGAAGAACTCAGCTGTGGTCTCAAAAGTACGATTGGGAGTCTTACCTTTGCCGGCTCGAGGAACTTCTTCCACGAAAATTTCTCTGCACCTGCATCTCCACGGTCGGCATTAAGACTATCGATCAAAACATCGAGCTCGTGGGGTTTTAGGAAGCCCCATGATGGCTTTGTCTTTTCTTCATCCGGGAATTTGACGATGAAGGTTATGGAGAATAGCGCGACGGCGACGGTGATAACACCTTCCATGATGAAGATCCTGAAAATCATTAGAACGGCTGATGTGGCGAAGGTAAACGAGTGGTCTTTACCAGCGCCATCCTCGAATGCCCTGCACGCCTTCCATCTGCTGCAGTCCATACGCAAGAATGCCTGAAAGAGCGGATGCGATACTGCCAACGAAGTAGAATACGCTATATCGCTTTGCCACCTCGAACTTCGTATACCAGCATGAAAGTAAGTACAAACCTGCGGAGTACCAGTTAGCAATGGCTATATGAGATGGTGTTTCAGGGCCAACTAACATCCGGGGAAGTAGCCACTTTCCAACAATCCCAGTACCAACCTCAACGGAATCAAACTCGGCCAGTTGTTCGTAAATCCAAAGCCAACAATTACCGCGCCCCATGCGATGCATATTCCAGGCAAGAAGTATCGAGGCCCGATTTTGCGACATAAGATGATCATGAAAGGCTGGCAGAGCACATATGTGATGAAGAAGCAGAGGTTGACGAAGTTGTAGCCCATGCCGCGACTCATATTGAGGTCTTTCAGCATACCGGCTACAGCTGCGTTGGAGACGTTCTTCCGGTCCATGAGCGAGATGCCGTACATGGCTCCGAGAGCTGGGATAAGGCGCCAGTCCACGCGATGGCGCAGTTTTGCTGCGAGTTTGCGGTCGACGGCATCTGACGAGCTAGTCGACGAGGCGAGCCCTTTTTCGAAATGCTCGGTATGGTGGACGGCTTCGTCTTTGGTCGTGTTGGGCGCCATTTCGAGGGGAATTATCAAAGCGAGAAGAAGACCTCTGATCCTACTCTAGCAAACCATCTGAGTCCAAGCAGGCGTGCCATCATGAAATATTGAACCCGCAAAACTATCCACAGCACCGGATGTCAGTATCCACATTTCATCCCGCTTGCCTCTCTCATTAACCTCGTCGAGCCACTATACCAGCCTCCCAAGGCTCTATACAGCGCTTGACTAATCAAAACATCTCTTTTGACAGCGAAGACATGTGTAAGCCAAGCGCGCCGCTATCCTGGATTCCCACAGCGGCACAAATTCCACGAACGGGAGTGATCCATCTTTGGTAACGATTGCCACATCGCCTCACGTGGAGTCGGTGAGCCTGGGGTAGGTTTGCGGGGAAGATCTTGGGATTTCTTGGGGGAGGGCTTGGTGTTGGTAAGCGAAGACGACTGGATGGTTGAGCAGAGAGGCGCAGTAGATTTTGGCCGCGGAAGTTACATGTCCAAGAGTTGTGGTTGCTTGGCTTTGGCCGCGTATTGCCGGGTTAATAGGCTGCTTGTGAATTAGGCGAGAAGGTGATCAGTGGCTTTGCTATGAAACTTTTGTACATGCGAAGAAGCGAATTAATGTTGAAAATCTTCATTGTTCTTCTGCACTAAAACTGATGTACCTAGGCAGCCGGTCCAATGTGCAGCATAATCTACTTTCTGGACTATCTCCGTCAATTTTTCTCAATGAAACAAAGGCTCAAATTCAGCGCCTTCAGTCTCGCCGTGATTCTCTCTCCTTCTGCCGCCACGATATTCTCGGACTTGGCCCGCATTTTCTCTTCTGCCCTCTTCTTCTCGGCCTTCCCATCCTCCTTTTCAAACATCTTCTTCCACATTCCCACGTAGTTGATGTAACTCTGCCTAATCCAAGTATGCCACCACATTTCTTTCGCCTATTCGACGAGGATCTGATCCGAGACCCCAAGGTATTTTGCACCTGCCCAATTCATCTGAAAGTCCTTGTCGCGCGGCAAAGAGATCAGATAGGGCGCACCATGGATGGGGTCGAATAGTGTCCAGCGGGCCAGGCAGAGCAGCTTTGCTTCCGGTGACATGTTTGCCGGTGGTAGGTGCGGCATGCACAAGATAGGAGGGTCACGGGGAAGAGGATCTAGGAAGAGAGGGACGTTCCATGGAGAGGGTGGAAGTGATGTAGAAACTGGTAAGACGAAGTCGGATAGGTGAAGTTCTTTGTTGCGTACGTCCTCGATAGGAGTTAAAGAAGGTGTAAGTTCTCCAGCAGCCGTGGGCTTGAATTCTGACGTGCGTGGCTCCACTGGCTCTGGCTGTTTGATTTTGATCTGGGGCTTGTGGAACTCATCTTTCCAACCTATCTCGCCTACTGGAAGAGCTGCCATGATTATGGCTCGCAGTCTGTGCTCTTCTTGTTCTTTGACATGTGCAGCTCGCTTCGTGTAGTACCCAGACGGGATATGTGGAAACATTATGAAGACCTTCTCGCGCACACATGCCCGAGTTCGCTTGTACCACTCATGCAGCTCAAGACTGACCTGGCTCTCATTGTACTCACAAGAGACACTTCGAATAGGTTCATCTTGCCCAAAGCAGTAGCCAGGATAGTGTTTCGGCACCCACTCTTTGATGAAGTAAGTCCAGTGAGGCGAGCGATCTTCCAATCGGCAAAAGTACTGCTCTTCGCCAAGTCGAGCCGCAAAGTGTGCTGGGTTGAAAAGCCAGGACCCGGTGAAATATCCATAGACTGCATCATGATCAGCTATTAGCAGGCTTTCTAAAGTGGAAACACTCACTCTCTTCCTTCGTCTTGAAGCCGGCATCTACAATTCTCCTGTCAAGCCCCGTGATCCTCAACACATCTCTCGGATCTTTGCTCACCCAGACCATGCTCCCAAGAAAATTCGTAGCTTCTATCTCATCGACACGCACGTGTAGTCCTTTGGGATCAATCGTCAACCCGAGCGGCTTCACCATGCTACCAATCATCTTGCTGTTGCTCGCATAGTTCAGCTCAAAGGTCTCCCACTCAAACATGTCCGGCTTGAAGCAGACTTTGACATCAACCTGAACCCAATAGTAGTCTTCAGTATCGGGCACACGGATGGCAAAGTACATGCACCCCGGGTTCTTGAAACCCCGGCGGCCATGACTGGTGTTGAGGGTTGATTTGATGCGTGAGACGCAACCTTCCCAGTCGAAATTCTTGGCATTGTTGCTGTGTGGAAAGTGGAGCGCGCTGGAGACGAGGAAGTCGATATCTCCAAAGTCTTCCTTGGCGGGCATTTCTGTGGGCACGACGACGTGCGCGAATATGGTTCGCAGTGCTGCAGTAGTTTGTGATTTGACTTTGACATAGATGCTGGGAGGGATGCGAGGGCAGTGGAGATATTTGAAAGCGTGGCCCACCATTTTGACGAAGAAAAGTGATAGATCCCTTCAAGAACCAGGGGAGAGGAAAGTCATCTGCCAACGCGATCAGCTCGTGATGTATCAACAAGCGGTGAAGTAATCGAACCTTTGTTATGCGAGTGATGCTTTGCTTGAGACATGTCTCGCCATGTGAGCACAAACAGCTTGTGAACAATGAATGCAAGTAGGTAGATTTTATAGCTGATATTTCGCTGCGAAAGCGGTAGCTTCTATCACCTCAGCGAGAGGATTAGTCCAACTTGCCAATCTGTGAAGGATTGGGTGCGCTGAGTCTTGAAGAGAAAGCACCACCAAGATGATGCAAACGAGCCTACGAAAGCCGTCAGAGTCTTATCCCAACACAAAGATCTACGAATATTATATCTTCATCCGGCCCCAACTCCGCAAATCCCAATGCCTCAACAACCCACGGCGCAACGATAACCTGTCTACCATCAACACCTAACTATATCAAACACACAATAGCTTGGGACAGCTCACTAGGACCCGTCAATTGTGTCGCTTGCCTTGATACCCAGCAAGAGTGTTACCACATCGGCAAGTACTTTCATGTCAAGATGGATGATTAAGGGATGAGTCTGCTTTCATGCCCAACCCTAACAAGATATATTACACGAGGACCAGTATGCCTCACGTCTTCGAAGTCTCCATGGCAGGACTCTTGACAACCAGGTGCTGAAGACGTTCCTGTCGAAGCGGGCTGCGAATGAGGAGGCTTGGAAGACACTAGACTTGCGGAAAGCGAACAAGGCGACAGGAGAGACGACTAGGAACTCGTTACTTGAAGGACTGTTTGTGGACCAGGCGTGCAATTGTGCAATGCCAGACGGTGAATTTCGACGATGGGCGGTCCGTGGGGGGACGGAATAATTAGCTAGTTGATGGTGGGGTCGCACGCGACCTTGATTTACCCTGGTCCTGGGTGCGATATGCGATAAACTCGACGAGCACGGAGTCGCTTTTGCATGCCCCAGGTAAACTTTCCTTGTGGATTGGCCTCAGGTGTGATCGTCCATGGTCTAGCAGCCTGGAGGCGACTGCCGCGCCAAAACGGTTATCGTCCTTGCTTCTTCCGGCATGGGCGCCGACAGTAGGCGTGTTCAACAGTTCAGCAAGAACATGGGGAGTCTGGTGGAGAGGCGGCTCAACGAAGACGAACATGGCGGAGTCGGCGGGTATCGTGTCGACACATTGCCATGTCCAAAAAAAGAGGCAGGGTTATGGCCTTGGTGGTGCAGTGCGCGTAACTTGTTCGAGAAGCGAAGAGGGCGCTTTGCTGAGGTGGGGATGAAGCCAGACGCCAACCGATAACGCTTGTCCCGCACATGCACGGTCGCGATGACGCTTGTGAACAATGCCATGGGCCATGGCCAGAGTTCCTGCATTGCGGCTGCCCAGGTGCGGAAGCTACCACGCAGCCATGTGCGCCTAGGTCCAAATCTTTTTCCCGTGCCAGCTCTGTCGTCCTTTGCCATCCACTTTGAGCGCGTCCACCAACTTTGTCTGCATCCTCAGCTGCATTTCTCTTCTTACACTGTCATTCTAGCTAGTCTGATTACTGCATTGCCCGTTGACCTGCACCTGCACCTGCACCTGCATATCCTGCCCTGCCCTGCCATTCCACACCGCTTGCATCCTGCAGCACGCGTTGGTTGCTTATTAGAAGCTTGCCTCGGAAACTCGACCAACCTACACATCCACCATGGTTCTCATTGAGAATCAAGAGTACCTCTGCGAAGAGGAGAAGCGCCTCAAAGCGGACCGCGAGCGCACCGCCTACTGGAAGCGATGGGGTCCCTATGTTGCCGAGAGGCAATGGTCCACAGGTCAGCGCTCGTCCCTTCTTCTGCAGCTGCGGCTTAAACTAACTCATTGGCAGTGCGCGAGGACTATTCGTACGTGACCACCTTGACCGACTGACTGCGCATCTTGCTAACAAGCTCTCTCAGCGCTGACGGAGATGCCTGGAGCCGTACGTACCCTTGGACAGTGCCATTGAGCTTCACTGACCAGCCTGCAGACTTTACGCACGACATGGCACGCTCTCGCGCCTACCGTTGGGGTGAAGACGGCATCGCGGGTGTTTGCGACTCGCACGGTCTGCAGAACATTGCCTTTTCCTTCTGGAACGAGAAAGAGTACGTGCATGACGCTGCTGGCTGCCTGTGATATCTAACATGGGCCCAGCGACTTCCTCAAAGAGCGACTGTTCGGTCTTTCGAATCCACAGGGCAACCACGGCGAGTCGCTGAAGGAAGCTCATTTCCACCTGGACAACACGCCTACTGCAAGTTGCCCTGCTTTCCCTTCACTTTCCATGCTGATTGTGTTTTACAGCACTCGTACATGAAGTTCCTCTACAAGCTCCCCCAGCGCGCTTTCCCATACGAAGACCTCATCAAGACGAACGCGGAGCGAACACGGCTTGACAAGGAGTACAACATCGTCGACACGGGTTGCTTCGACGACGACAGATATTGGGATATATTCATCGAGACCGCAAAAGAGGCCGATGACCCCGACGAGCTCTTGTTCCGTGTCACGGCATACAACCGTGGACCCGAACCAGCCCCATTGCACATTGTCCCACATGTCTGGTTCCGCAATACCTGGGCCTGGGGGCACGAGGACGAAAAGAAGAAGCCGTCAATCCGCAAGATCGGAGATACGACAGCCCAGTCCAAACACTACAAGCTCGGTGACCGCTTCTTTCAGCTTTCGCCATCGCCTGGTACCGGCTCGAGTGGCAACGACGTGCAGCCGGATCTCCTCTTCACCGACAATGACACCAACTACAAGGAAATTTGGGGCGTGGAGAACAAGACTCCATTCGTCAAGGACGGAATCCACAAGCGCATTGTGGATGACGACAAGGACGCTGTCAATCCCGCCAACGTGGGCACCAAGTGCGCAGCCTGGTACGCGTTCGATGAGGATGAAGGCGTGCCACCAGGCGAGTGCGCCGTCGTGCGGTTTAGGCTCTCTCGGAGAAACGATGGGTACCTCGATGAAGAGCTCTTCGATGACATTGTCGAGCAGCGCCGCGCCGAAGCGGATGAGTTCTACTACCGAATCAGCCCACTTCCTATGGCTGATGACCTGAGGAACATCCAGCGCCAGGCATTCTCTGGAATGATGTGGTGTAAACAATACTACCACTTCATCTGGGACCAGTGGGCAAACGGAGACCCCGGCATGCCTCCTCCACCACCAAATCGAAAGGCCATTCGCAACAAAGAGTGGAAACACATGTACCTGGATGACATTCTATCCATGCCCGATTCATGGGAGTACCCTTTCTTCGCTGCGTGGGACAGCGCTTTTCATTGCATTCCCCTGGCCATGATCGATCCCGAATTTGCCAAGAAGCAACTTGATCTCTTCACCCGCGAGTGGTACATGCACCCCAATGGCCAGTTGCCCGCTTACGAGTGGAACTTTGGCGACGTCAATCCCCCAGTGCACGCATGGTCACTGTTCAGGGTGTTCAAGATCGAGCGCAAGATGTACGGCCGTGAGGATTTTGACTGCCTCGAGCGCGTGTTTCAGAAGCTGTTGCTAAACTTCACGTGGTGGGTGAACCGGAAGGATACTGACGGCAAGAACATCTTCGAAGGTGGTTTCTTGGGTCTCGACAACATTGGTATTTTCAATCGATCAGATCCCCTGCCCACCGGAGGAGTTCTCGAGCAAGCAGACAGCACCGGCTGGATGGGCTTCTACTGCCTCAACATGCTGAACATCTGTCTTGAGCTTGCCAAGCGCCGCCGAATCTACGAAGACATGGCTTCCAAATTCTTTGAGCATTTCATCATGATCAGCGACGCGATGCAGTACCGTACTGGCGGCGAGTCGAAGCCTCTCTGGAACGAGGAAGACGGCTTCTATTACGATGCAATTTCCTGGGGCGGTCCATGGAGTCACCAAATGCCCGTGCGATCTCTGGTCGGTCTTATACCGCTTTATTCGACGTTGACACTTGAACCAGAGGTCATCAACAAACTCCCTAATTTCAAGAAGCGGTTGAACTGGTTTATAAACAACCGCAAGGACACGGCTGAGCGCAACATTGCTTCGATGAAGAAGCGCGGACAAGGCGACCGTCTGCTGCTGTCCCTGGTTAGCGAGGACCGCCTGAAGCGTATTATGCAAAGGATGTTGGACGAGAACGAGTTTCTTGCGGAGCACGGTATTCGATCACTATCAAAGTACCACAAGGATCACCCGTACTCCATGGACGTAAATGGCCAGAAGTACGAAGTCGCGTATCTGCCTGGTGACTCCGACAGCGGCCTCTTTGGCGGCAACAGCAATTGGCGCGGTCCCATCTGGCTGGCCGTCAACTTCCTCCTGATCGAGTCCTGCCAGAGATTTCATCTCTACTACGGCAACGAGCTCAAGGTAGAATGTCCTGTGGGATCAGGCGATTTCATGCATCTCGGCCATGTTGCCGAGGAATTGCAGCATCGCCTTCAGCACTTGTTTGCTCGGGGTGATGACGGTAGAAGAGCCATCAACGATGGTAACGAGATGCTCGACTTCGATCCAAACTGGAAGGACTACATGTGGTACCACGAGTTCTTCGATGGTGACACTGGACGCGGGTTGGGAGCAACACATCAGTGCGGCTGGACGGGTCTGATTGCGAAGATGATCCACGACACCGGGTGAGTGTCATCAAATGCCAACATGCCTTACTCTGCTAACAGCCAATAGTATGACCTGTCGTCTACCTCAGACACCGCGCACGCCCACAGGCGCGGCAGCACACTACTTCGACGACGTCTTCACGACGGATAGCAAGCCCAAAAAGCGACACCACCTCCGCCGATCTTCCACTAGCCGTAGTATCGGTTTTAGAAGTGATTGGGGAGAATCGACCAATGGCGAAGATGAAGAGTCAACCTCAGGCCCCGCGAACCGAAGAGGCTCCGTGGGTTACCTAGACGAGGACGCCGTTCAGCAGAAGAATGCGATGCAGGAGCGTCTGAACCACTACGTGAGTGGTCAACTTGAGCGAGTCAAGACAGGTCTTGCCGACGTTGAGACGGATGAGTTTGAAACCACATTGGACGGCTCATCGGACCGGAGAACGAATGGACAGAGACGTCGCGACCGCAACGACTACTTTGAGCAGGACCCCTACTTCAGCAAATGAGCAAGGCTGGCAATATGAGCGCAATGGAAGTGACGGCCAGTCGTGACCTGGAGGCCATTGCAGATGGTTTCTGTGGCACATGTTGTCCAGCATAGCACCCTACATACCTCGACCTAGACCTAGACCTGGAATAGAATAGAATAGAATCAAGATGATGGCAACTTTTCTCAAAACAAACTGCTTCCGACGCATCCTCCTCTCTGTGTCATCAATATGTGGTGAGTGCATGCTGTTTCAGGATGACGTCGCGCACTTCACACGCTAGCGCAGGTGCGGGAGCGGCGGCCGTGCATGCGATTTGTTTGCGGGGCCCAAACACCATCTCTGTGAGCATCGACTCGACAACACCAGGACGTTTCTTCGAATCTCCACTCGTTTCCTTCTTTCCAAGCCAGACAGCCGCCCCCGGTAATCGCAGGGTTGTTTCATCGTTGCGTACGTTCCCCGCATTCCCCTACCCCAACATTGCCCTGCTAACCATTGGAATGCACCACAGATAGCGAATACATCACGACCAACAGATAAGGCCGCATACAGGCTATCGACAAACCATGTCAGGCTTCATAACCACAATGTTCGTCTCTCCCTCTGCTGAGCACCATATTGCGTTTCCCACAAAGCCCAAGCCCCTCCTCCCCATCTTCACATTCGCCCAGAGCCAGAGCTGCATGAACCTAAGGATGGACTTGGATGTGTTGGACTTTCAAGGTTGTGGAAGGAGTGGATTCGACTGCTCGAGGAGCGAACTAGACCTCGCGCGCCCCAAGGACGCGTATCAAAGCCCGCTGCAGAGGATCGGCCAGGCGCTGCGGGTACAGCAACAGACGAGCTCGAATGCGATAACGACTGCGCCATCCACCACAACTCAGCAGGAACCTGTGCCACTGCCCGAATCGCAAAGTCCCGCGCGCCCCACTACGAACTTCTTCCACAAGCTCCGCTTCGACGCTAGCGCACCCACATCTGAGATCAAGACAGGAAACAATGCAGTTCTGGGCGCTGAGAGAGACTCGACCGACACGGGCAGCATGGTTGGGTCTATGACGAAGGCTCAGCAGCAAACACCGCAGAACAGAGGCTACTTTCCGGGCACAAGCTTACTTTCTTTCTTTAGCAATCCACGGACGCGCGCACCTTTCAAGCCGCAAAAGTCGAATCGCGGCACAAGCAGCTGGCAGTTGAAGCAGTATGCCGAGGCCACACTGGGCAGTGGCAGCTTAAGGAAGGCTGTCAAGCTACCAGAGGGCGAAGACAAGGACGAATGGCTGGCTGTCAACGGTGAGATCAACTACAGCAGAAGCTCGAGGCATGGCTGACAAAAATGCCAGTCGTCGACTTCTACAACCAGATCAACCTACTCTATGGCTCCATCACCGAGTTCTGCTCGCCCCAGAGCTGTCCTGAGATGAAAGCCACCGACGAGTAAGCCCACGGACATCCACTTTCAATCTTCGAGACCTGACAACCGCCAGATTCGAGTACCTCTGGCAGGACTCAGAGACTTACAAAAAGCCCACCAAGATGCCTGCCCCACAATACATCGCAGCACCTTATGGCATGGGTCCAGTCCAACGTCGACAACGAATCCATGTTCCCCTCGCGCATCGGCGTCCCCTTCCCCAAGACCTTCCCCGCATTGATTCGGAACATGTTCAAGCGTCTATACCGAGTCTATGCTCACATCTACTGCCACCATTACCCGGTCGTCATCGAGCTTGGTTTGGAGCCGCATCTCAACACGAGCTTCAAGCACTACGTCCTATTCATCGACGAGCATGGCTTAGCAAACGGGAGCAAGGACTTCTGGGGGCCCTTGGGCGACTTGGTCGAGAGTATGTTGAGGAGCGACTAGGTGACAGAGATTGTCATAGCAAGTCAACACGTGGACGGGTTGGAAGTTTTGGAAACAGCATATTCCACGGCGTTTAGAGGATAATAATGAGTAGGAAGGTCTACACTAGCTAGGAGTAGATAGATGTTAACGAACATCTGCTTCTTCTCTAGGAAGTAACGAATATATAGTAGTAATAAAGAATAAATAGATATATTAAAGAATGTTTAAAGATTATAATTGCTATAATTTATACTCTTATCTTAAGTAAGATAAAGTATACTTAGTTTTAAGAACTAACTATAAGAGCTATAATAAGCTAGTCTTAGTAGCTTACTCCTTTAAGTTAAAAAGAATAAAAACCTAAGTATTATTATCTTTAAAAAACACTAATAAACTAAAGCTAAGTCTTATAGTATCTAGTATCTATCTTTAGATCTTATTAGTAAATATTAATATAGTTTATAAGTAAGCAAGCACTCTAAGCAAGTAAGCATCTTTTTTCTAAAATTACTTTTTTCTCTATACCTTCATAAGTCTTAGAGTTTTGAAAGATCTTTTTTAAAATAGAAAAAGCTCTATATTAGAGCTTTTGTATGCATAACAAATGGCCTTTCTAGGCCTAGTAACGCTAAAGTTATAGCCTAGTAAAGTAGAGAAGTTTACTTAGCCTTTAAACTCTAGTAATATACAGTACAGAGCTATATATTATTCTGAAATCTTCTAAATAGATTAACGTAGTTATAAATATATATTATATAAAGTTTTAGAATTTTCTATATGCTAGTTCTAGAGATATAAAGCTAGATATTTCTTTAAGCTTAAAAAGAAGATTTTATTTAATAACTAAGCTAAAATAGATTATTTTAAGCTATAACTTCTATAATATAGAGCTAATATATATAGATAATATATACTAAAGTTTTAGATTATAAGATTAAGTATAGAAGAAGTTATTAATCTATTTTAAAATAGAGTAAAATATTAAGAATTAATATATATAGAAGAAAATAGTCTAAAAAGCTAGATTATTACTAAAAGATAGAAAGAAGATATAAAAAAGTTTTAGAAGTTAAGATACAACGTGTTTTATAACTAAGCAGACTACTTAACTAAGTAGACTAGAAAACTCTACTAAAATGCCTACGTAGTAATAACGCGTAATATCTTAATAACGCAATATATAAAAATTCTATACTAAAGAAAATTTATTTCTTACTATATCTAATTTTAATTCTAGTTAACTATAAACTAAAAGATATACTATAGTAGTATATAATATGCTAAAATTAATAATATATTACTAATACGCTAGCTAATACTCTTAATATAACTATAAGCTAAATATAAAGCGCCTAATAAAATTAGAAGAGAAGATAATTATAGAGTATATACTTAAGTATTCTATATATAGTCTACTTATCTTAAAAGCTAATTATTATAAGAGGTAATAAGTAGAAACGTTAGAGCTTATAAGAAAGCTTAATTAGTATACTACGTATAGGTTTTAGGTATAATATAAGACGTTATATGCAGAATAGAGCAAGGTATAAAGATAGAAAGAAATATAAATAGAGAAAGACTTAAGTATAAACGCTAAGCCTACGCAGAGATAGTTAAGAGGTATATTAGTAGTTTAGCAGTTACTAGCAATTAGAGCCTTTTATAGAGCAGAATTATAGAGTACTATAGAGTATAGTAGCTACCTATATAGTGTAGTACTATTAAGTATAGTAGTCTAGAGTGTTAGAGTATATTATTATAATAGTACCTCTCTTCTATACTTAAGCTTCTATAAGCATTATTGCACTTATATTTATTATAGTTTATACTATAATCTTAGAGAGTTCTAGTATATCTAAGAACTTTATATAAAATTTAGCAACAGCTATAACGTCTTTTAAGTCTATAGCTAGTTTCTATATAGTCTTATTATAGCCTTATTAGATAATAAGATATTTATATTATTTACTTTTCTTATTATAGCAGAGTTTCTTAATACTTCTAATAATATATTCTTTCTTACTATCTATAATAACAGAAGCAGAGGCAGAGATAAGTTAGCTAAGTAGATATTCTAATTCTTCTACTACTAAGCAGAGAAGTAATATATAGAAAGTAGAATATATCTTTATAGATAGAGGCAGTTCTAGCCTATATGCGTAGAAAAAGACTTTCTTAGTAATCTTATAAGATCTAAGGTTTTTCTAGTTAAGTTTCTTTAAAGCTTATTATATTTATATATTATGTGCGTTAAGCTAGACTTTATTATCTACATTATATGCTAGTGCTAGCAAGCGCTTATAGTTTATATATTTCTATTAGAGAGCCTATACTTAAATTATTTCTTCTTAAATATATTTAGTAACTTCTTAGAGCTTATTAATTAGTTAGTTAGTCTCTCCTAGCTTATAAAGCTTAGAATAGAAGTCTTTTTATATTTATAGAAAGCTTAAAGCCTATATATAGATTCTAGCTAAAGTAGGCTATTATTAAGAATACTCTAGTAGATTCTAAGACTATATTATTAGCTTTAAACTATATAATTAAGAGTTAGCATACCTAGTTATTCTGCTAGTAGTTTATATAAGTATAGAGAATCTATTCTATTATAGAATTCGCGTTCTTAGTTTATCTATTAGTCTTAGAGTAAAAACTTATAGAGAAGTAAGAGTTAATACTAAGCTATTTGCATAGCTTATTATAGAAAGTAGAGATAAACTATCTATCTCTATTAGAGACAATAGTATTAGAGAGACTATAGTTATACTAAATATATTATAAGAATATATTAGCTACGTTAGTAGCTTCTATATTCTTATAAGAGATTATATACTAAAACTTACTGTAGTTAGTTAATTACTACTATAACGTTAGTATATTCTTTAGATTTAAGTAAGTTAATAATAAAGTTAATAGAGATATCTTACTATCTACGTTCTAGTATAAGCAGAGGCTTTAGAAGACTATAATACTTCTTGTAGAAAGCTTTTTGCATAGTAATAAGTATAATAGTATAAAATATATTAACGTATATTATAGGTTAGCAGACTATATAGGTTAGCAGACTATATAGGTTAGCAGACTACTTTTGCTAAGCTTCTACTAAGAACTACTCTATCTACATAATGCCTTAATAATAGCACTAGATAGATGCTTCTAATAAACGTAAGATATAAACTACTCTTTAAGCTCTTAAATAAGACGTAATACTCTTCTTATAATACGCTATAGCTATCTATAATATCTCTTAAATAACACTACGCAGTTAATGCGCTAGATAGCCTTTATAGGTAGATTGCTAGCCTAAATTAACAAATCTAACTCTAACTAAGAAGGACGTAGTTATTAAGTATATACTTAAGCTAGTTATACGTAAATTTTCTTCTAAGCTTATAGCTATAGCTAATATAGCTAATTCTCTGCGCGCTAAGCATAGTCTAAGCTAGATTAGCTTAAACTAGCTTAGTATATTTATTAAATGCTGCTCTAAGCTTTAAATAAAGTTTAATTATAAATATAACTATAGAAGAGCTCTCTGCAAGAATTCTAAGGTTATATAAAACTAGTTCTAGCTTATAGAGAATATAAAGGCAAAGTATAGTATCCTTAATAAGAATATATATAACTTTAATAAGTCTAGGTTTATAATAGGCTAGATCTTAACTAGAGCAGTTATTATAGCTTTAGAGCAATAAGAATAGCTAAAGATAGTATAATAGAGTAATTAAGAGTAGATAATAGTTATCTAGAGCGTTAATATAATAGAGTAAGCTATTCTACTCTTTATTATCTTTAAGAGCTACTACTATCTCTTAGCCTAGTATACGTTAGGAAAATCTAAAAATCTGTTAAATATTTATTTCTATTAATACTGTAGAATTAACTATAGGTTGCTAGCAAGTTAATTAATTTAAGAAATTTATATTTATTATTAAATATACTTTAAAATAAAACTTTATTAAAATAGTTAGTACTATTAGAATTATTAGAACTATTAACGTAATAGTCTAGCACGTAACTTTATTATCTTTAACTATTATATTTTCTTTCTTCTTACTTACTCTATCTTTCTACCTATGCTATTAAAGTTTACTTCTTTAATATACTTTTCTTAGTATCTTACTATATATTTACTTCTTTCTATATTATAACTAGATATTATAGATATTACTAGAAAGAGCTTTATTAGAATTATTAGTAATATAAGAATTATTCTATTACTATACTAGTTCTATATTCTATATAGTTATCTACTATTAAGCACTATTAAGCACTATTAAGTACTATTAAGCACTTTTCTTAGCAGTGCGCTAGACCTTAGTAGAATGCTTCTAAACTTATAATAATTAGTTTAGTTTAATACTAGTCTATGCATTAATCTATAACTATTAATTCTCTATCTTATAGTTTATCTTAGAAAGTTATTTTAACGTCTTGCTTACTTAGTACTTTAAGTTTTAGTTTACTATCTAGTATTAAAATAGATAATGCTAATATATATTTCTGCTAACTAGCTAAGTTAGTATACTTAGAATATAAAATTTAATTCTATATATTCTACCTTATCTTATAGCTCTATAATAACGACGTACATAGCTTCTATTAGTATAATTGCCTCTATAAATGCTATTAAAGCTACTATAATCTAAGGCCTATCTAGATCTCTCTATTTAGTAAGCTTAAGGTTAATTTTATGCTATATTATACCTTTCTATATAACTAAGACGCTTTTAGTACTAAACTTCTCTCTTAAGCCTAGCTATATTACTATCTGCATAATTAGTTTATATAACTCTATAAGAATTTTAGCATAGACTTTCTTTAGTAGTAGTAGTATATTAGCTGCTTTTGCTATATCTTCTACTATAATACTCTATATCTAGCTTAGTATTTTTAGAATTTTAACCTTAGAGCATAAATTTAATAAGTTTTAAAACTTTAGACTGCTTTTAGTTATAGCATGCACCTCTTATACTAAAAAATAGTTCTTACTTAGATTAGTAAAGAGATTCTTTACGCTATTTAACGTAAAGTATTTAACTTTATAGCTACTATATATTTTAAACTATACTGCTTTTAGAGTAGTAAGCGCAGAGTAGAATACTATTACTTATATCTTAAAGTAGTTAAAGATTATATATCTGCTAGCTTCTAATTTATTAAGGCTTTCTTTTTTCTAGAATATCTCTGCATTATTATTTAGCATTTTATATTATACTAAGGAAATTTAAATATAAGTAGCTTTAGAAGTAAAGTAGAAAGTTACTCTTAATACTAGATATTAGTTTGCTCTATAAGTTACGTATCTTTAATATTCTTTTTAATATAAACTTCTATACTATTACTACTTCTTAAGATATAAGTTCTTTATACTTATAAGATAACTTATATTTACTTATATTATACTTTATATTAGCAATTATATTATGCTATTATTTAGCTATTACTAGGCTATTAAGAGCTATATTTTAGTAAGTTCTATAAGATAGTATCTCTATAATTAACTAGTAGACTATATCTTTTATCTTATAGATATAATTGCTAGTTATAGAGTCTCTCTTATTAGTAGCATTAAACTAGTTAGAGATCTCTTTTCTATTTTAAAAGCTAATAAGTGCTAGTAATATAAAGATTAAGATCTTATTTAGTTCTTATTCTATAGGCGTTCTAAATAAAGCCTATACTTTCTATTAGTATCTATAGTTATAGCTTTAAATATTCTAGTAAAACTTAGCTATAATTATGCTCTCTAACTTATAATTATAGAATTTATTAAATATAGTCTGCCTCTATATAGTAATATAACTAGAAAGTAGTATTACTTTCTTTTCTATATAAGAGCTGCCTTTGCGTATAATTATTCGCTATATTATAATACTTATAGTATTATAAGCTCTAAATATATGCTTATCTATCTTTCTAAAGCTATAGACTATTATAAACTATACTGCTAATAGTGCTAGATAGTGCTTTATAGCCTTAGAGTATATAGTAAGTATATTCGCTTCTAGTATTATCTAGTAGACTATTTCTTAATAATCTACGCTTTCTAGCATATAGCTCTATAGAGTAACTAACTTATTAGTAGTAGTAAGCGCTTTAAAGATAGCGTTAGTAGTATTAATTTATATCTCTATTACTTTCTCTTTTATTAGTCTACTTATATTCTCTAGAGAAGAGTTACTAAAAAAGCAGAACTATAGAGCTAGTAGATTACTTAGATTATACTACGTAAAGTTTATAAGATCTATTATAACTATCTTATTCTTCTAAGTATTAGCTGCTTGCTTTTAACTAGTTATTATTATAGCTATTTATTAAGATTTAGTATTAAAGAAGAGGCTTCTTTTATATGCATAGCAGAATATTCTCTTACCTTTAGTAGAATATAGCTTATTATTATTATTAACTACGTTATATTCTATTATATTGCTTTTTGCTTATATATTTTATACTTCTATCTAGTTCTTAAAGTAAACGTATTCTATAAGAATAGTAAGCACTATTACTTACCGTTTTACTTATATCTTATAGCGTTAGCAAAGATTTCTTACTATTATTAGATAATAACTCTTTAAAGTAGAGAATATATACGTTTATAAGCTAGTATAGAGTAAAGTTATAACTAACTCTCTAATATGCTAATAGCTTTATTATGCGCTTATTCTAGAGGTTATTAATTAAAATGCTAAAGAATACTATAGCTAAAGTCTACTCTTCTAGAGTATAGTATTCTATTATTATCTCTACTCTTATAGAGAGACTATCTCTTATTCTAGTTTATTTATTAGTAGAGTAAATAGTAGTTAACTATCTTCTATAGTAGACTTACTTAGCGTTTAATAAAGCTTTAAGCCTTTTCTTTTATTCTTTAGTAAGATTCTTTACTATTATTACTTTCTTATTCTCTAAGTTATTCTTAGAGTTAATATCTAGGGCTACTATCTAAGTAGTAGTTATTACTATCTAGCAAGCTATCTAGCTAAGTCTTATACTCCTAAGCTTCTTTTTTTTCTTTCTCTTTTTTAGCTTTAGCTAGCTTTTCTTTATCTCTAGTCTTTTTAAGCTATACTTTCTTTTCTAACTACTTTCTTTTAGCTAATTAAGCGTAGGCTACTACTCTATCTCTTCTATATAGGCGCAGAATATTACTGCTAGTATTAGAGTCTTCTAAATCTTTATCTTTCTTAGTTCTTCTCCTACTTACTTTTATATATTTACTATTTACTACCTTAGTCTTATAGCGCTTAAGAGAAAGTCTATCTAGTATAAGTCTAGAATATTAGCTTCTCTTCTTAGGTAGTAAGAGCTATTCTAGTAGTAAGAGCTATTCTAGTAGTTTATTAAGTTAGGAATATTAACTGCCATATAGATATTAGTAGTATATATTTTAGTTTTAAGAGTTTATGCTATATCTTTATTAGTATTACCTAGCAGTTTTATTATCTGGTATAATAGTATTACTGCTCTAAGCTTTCTTAACTTAATATAAGAGTTAATAGTGCTTAGTAAGTTATTATTATCCTTAATAAGCGTTATTATTAACGTATCTATAATCTAAGAGGTGCCTACTTAGTATTAATTAGAGTACTTAGGTAATAATAAATACTAGATAAGAGCATTATACTTAAAGTGCTAGGCTCTAATCTTAAAGTAGTTCTTCTCTAATTTCTACTAGCTTTTCTTTATTATTAGCCTAAATATAGAGAATTATTTAATAATAGAATAATGCATAGTATCTACTAAGATAATATTAGTGTTATTTAAGATAGCTAGCTTAGTAAGTAATATAATGCTAAACTTATTAGTTATTAATACTATAGATCTATTAGATATAATAGATAAAGATTATTACTGCGCTATCTTAGATAGTATTAGCATTAGCATATTACTTAAGTTCTTTATCTTAATCTTAGCGCTATACTAATATATCTTAGCTAGCATTATTATCTAGATAGTTTTAGCTATAGCCTTATAGAAGACTTTAGATATTTACGCATTTTATAGCTATATATATTTAGCTACTATAAGCTAGTTCTTTAATATTAGTAAATGCAAGCTCTTTAGAAGCTATAATTAGCTCTTTTCTAATTAGATCTTCTTAAGTAGATTCTTTTTCTTAATATAGCTTATAAGGTTCTCTATAAGTTTAATAACCTCTAAGGTTATAATTCTATATTCTTCTCTTATATTCGTTTATAATATGCTATTAGAGCTTATTATATTAGCTTTACTCTTATACTACTCTAGTTACTTTAGCAGCGCCTATTCTATATTACTATTATTATTACTATTATGTCTAGCTATAATAGCTTTGCACCTAGAGGGGAAAACACTTCACAACTTTATATAGTTATTAGACTATTACTAAAAGTGCGGTATTAATATATAGATATTGCTTAGAAGAGTACGCTTACTAACTATAGAGAGTTTAAGCGCAGTTATAGATTATTAATATAGAAAGCGCATTATTAATATAAGAAGCGTATTATAGATTTAAGAAGCGCGTTGCTATAATAGTAGTAATATAGTAAAATATATTAGTAGATAAAATAATAATAAAAAGAAATTATAGTATAATATATAAAGAGCTTAAGCTTTAATACGCAAGGCTTATAGAAAATATAATATTATTATATAGCTAAAAAGATTATTAGTTACGTTGCGTTTATATGCACTAGGTAAATATGCTAGATGCAAGTAGAATAATAGATAAGAGTAAGTATAAAGTTAAGTAATAATAATATTTTAACTTAAGAGCTACTCTATATAGCAGGCATGCTTTAGTCTAGCAGAACTTAATTATACTAAATAGATTACTTACTATAGTCTAGTAACTATTAAGATTTTCTAAGATAGTATAGCACTATCTCTTACTATTCTCTGCCTGCTATAAGCTCTGCGCGCAAAGTATTAAGAAGATACTATATAGAGAGATATTAGTTGTAGCTTTATTAAGCTAGTATATATTAAACTATAGAGTAATTAGTTTATTCTGCAGTTATTTAGAGTTAGAGTTAGAGTAGCTTTAAGCTTAATATTATTTAGATATAGTATAGTAGTTATTATCTTTGTTAGTCTAGAGCAGTATAGCATTATCTCTTACTATCTCTTACTATCCTCTCTTTCTTACTACTATAAGTTCTGCATATAGAGCACTAGAAGAATATTGCGTAGAGAGTATTAGTCTAACTTTATTAGGCTAGTGTATATTAAACTATAGAGTAATTAGTTTATTCTATAGTTATCTAGAGTTAGAGTTAGAGCAGCTTTAAGCTTAATATTATTTAGATATAGTATAGTAGTTATTATCTTTGTTAGTCTAGAGCAGTATAGTACTATCTCTTACTATTCTTATCTACTACTGCAAGTCTTAGGCGCTAGATATTAGAGAGTATATTGCTTAGAAGTTATAAGTCTAGCTTTATTAGGCTAGTAGGCATTAAATTATATATTTATTACTCTATCTAGCTATTATTTAAAGTTAGAGTCTAAGTATCTTTTAAGCATAATATTGCGTAGAAGTTATATAGAATCTAAGAGCCTTATTAGTTTAGAGCAGTGCAGCACTATCTCTTGCTATCTCTATCTACTACTATAAGTTCTAGGCGCTAGGTATTAGAGAGTATATTACTTAGAGATTATAAGTCTAGCTTCGTTAGGCTAGAGAGCATTAAATTATATATTTATTACTCTATTTAGCTATTATTTAAAGTTAGAGTTTAAGTATCTTTTAAGCATAATATTACGTAGAAGTTATATAAGATCTAAGAGCTTTATTAGTCTAGAGTAGTGCAGCACTATCTCTTGCTATCTCTATCTACTACTATAAGTTCTAGGCGCTAGGTATTAGAGAGTATATTACTTAGAGATTATAAGTCTAGCTTTATTAGGCTAGAGAGCATTAAATTATATATTTATTACTCTATCTAGCTATTGTTTAAAGTTAGAGTCTAAGTATCTTTTAAGCATAATATTGCATAGAAGTTATATAGAATCTAAGAGCCTTATTAGTTAGAAGCAGTATAGCACTATCCTTTATAGTTCTTCTCTGCTATTATAACTTCTAGGCGCTAGATATCTAAGAGAATAGCATATAGAAAGATATAAGTCTAGCTTTGCTAGGCTAGTAGGCATTAAATTATATATTTATTACTCTATCTAGCTATTATTTAAAGTTAGAGTCAAAGTATCTTTTAAGTATAATATTGCGTAGAAGTTATATATAATCTAAGAGCCTTATTAGTTAGAAGTAGTGCAGTACTATTTCTTATAGTCTTTCTCTACTATTATAACTTCTAGGCGCTAGATATCTAAAAGAATAGTATATAGAAATTATAAGTTTAGCTTTATTAGGCTAGTAGGCATTAAACTATAGATTTATTGCTTTATTCTATAACTGCTAAGAGTAGGTAATAGAGTAACTTTAAGCTTAGATATTATACTATAACTTAGATACTATAGTCTTAGTAGCAATATTATATATATTAGGTTAGTTTACGCAGTTAGAGAAAAGCTAGTAACTATATAATCTATAAAGAGGAGCTTAGTAGTATTATAATAGTTTAATTAGAGCTAGAACCTACGCAGATATTATCTTAGAGAAATATATTAGTATTATAAGAGATAAAGAATATTATATTATGCTATTTTTATACTATATAGTAGTAGAGGTAATACATAATATTAAAAAAGTATTATTACTTTATTAGAAGAGAGAGATAGAGATTTACTATAAAAGATATACGCTAATAGAGCGTTAGTATAGACTGCGTCTATATATACGCCTTATAAGCACTATCTTATCTAGAAACTATAATAACTTAGTATTTTCTATAACTTAACTTAAAGGTATTAGGCATTATAACTACTACATATTATATTTAACTTCTAGAATAATATTAATAAACTTATTAGAACTATTAAGAGAATAGTCTTATATGCAACTTAACTATCTTTAACTATTAACTCTTCTTTTTAGCTACTTACTTTATTTCATATATACTGCTGCGCTATTTAAGTTTACTCTTACTTATCATAATATAGTAATAAGTAGTATTATTACTTAGCGTTTAATACTAAATATCAGTAAGTTATCTAGTATAATATTAACGTGTTATAAAGATATTTAGATTATAATTAACTAAGCATATATTTTAAAGCGCCTCTAACTTATAATAACTATATCTATATTTCTTATAGTATAAATCTAGCGCTATTACTTAATCTGCAAGAGATACGTAAAAGAAGTATATAATCTCTCTTTCTTTGCCTAATTCTCTTCTACTCTATTTTCTATAAGAGGCAAGAACTAAAGTTATCTACGTTATCTCTATATTTTCTATGCTATAGAAGCTTTTATTTCTAACCTTATATAGCTAATAGCCTGCATATAAGAATACTAATTAACTTATCTATAGTTCTATATAAGCAGGCAGCTACTTAAACTAGCCTCTCTACTAAGATTAGTAATATATTATCTATATCGTCTCTGCTTTTCCTATGCTATAGAAGCTTTTATTTCTAACCTTATATAACTAATAGCCTATGTGCAAGAATACTAATTAACTTATCTATAGTTCTATATAAGCAGTTAGCTGCTTAATCTAGCCTTTCTACTAAGGTTAGTAATATAGACCTTAATTTTATGCCTAGTATTGCTTTTATCTCTAACGTCTATATAGCTAATAGCCTATATGCAAGAATACTAATTAACCTATCTATAGTTCTATATAAGCAGTTAGCTGCTTAACTTAGTCTTTCTGCTAAGGTTAGTAATATAGATCTTAATTTTATACTTAGTGTTACTTTTATCTCTAACGTCTATATAGCTAACAGCCTGCGTATAAGAACACTAATTAACCTATCTATAGTTCTATATAAGTAGGCAGCTACTTAAACTAGCCTTTCTGCTAAGGTTAGTAATATATTATCTATATTATCTCTACTTTTTCTACGCTATAGAAGCTTTTATTTCTAACCTTATATAACTAATAGCTTACGTATAAGAATACTAATTAACCTATCTGCAGTACTATATAAGCAGGCAGATACTTAATCTAGCCTCTCTACTAAGATTAGCATTATAGACTTTAATTTTATGCCTAGTATTACTTTTAATGCTATAAGAAACGTAGAGCTAATAGGCAATTTACTAGGTAACGCAGACTACGTTAACAATAATAATAATAATATTATATCTACTCTATAATTTAGCCTAACTGCTCTACTTAACCTATAATTACTTATATTAAAATGCTCTGTATTATCTAATAGCAACCTTAACTATAGGCGTACTAATTCTACTATTGCTAGCTAAATCTTATTTATTAAGTAGTTATATAACGTCTAGAAGCGCATAGCTTTACTAGCAAAGCAAATTAAGATTAATAAAAACTGCAAAAAGTCTACGCATTACTAAGAATTTAATAGTAGTAGTAGTTTTAAGTTATAAAAGATAAGTAGTTAAGCACTCTTATAGATAAGACTATTAATTAACTTAATAATAAGTAAATACTCTACTCTTAATATATAATAACTAGTCTAACGCAGATTTAGGCAATAATAATAATATTTAGTTAGTTAGAGACAATATAGAGAAGCTTATATATATTAGCAAAGTTAAGCATACCTACGTCTAGGCCTATACTATTTCTTATTCTAACTTAAAGAAGTACCTTAGTAATAGTAGTTAGTAAGGCTAAATTAAGGTCTTATTCTATTAAGCTAGAAATAATTATAATAATCTTAATATTATAGTTACTAATTCTACTAGCAGAGAATTTAGTAGAGTTAATATAAAGTTATTAACTAGATTATATCTATTAATAGATAGAGCGAAGGCTAATAGACTAATATAGATAGCTTAGACTAATATTTAATAAAAATAAGCTAGCAAGAGTTCTCTAGGCTTATCTTTCTTAGAGCTTATTAGCATAACGCTCTAGTTATACTATAAGCAGAAGTAAGCTTATAATATTAGTAAGTTCTATAAGAGCAAGAATATTTAGCTACTATAATCTGTTTTTAAGCTTTAGCGCTATAACTACTATAATCTATAAGATAGTAACTCTCTTATATAGATTTAAGCAATAGATTCTAGCTTTTAGACTAATTAGTTTACCTAGCAAGAGCTAATATCTAGAGAACTAGGTAGTATCTACGTCTTACAAAGCATTAATAAGATTTAAGCTAATATTACTAACGTTTTTAATATAGTTATTAGTAAATTAGATAAAGTACTTATATAAGAGCTATCTAGTTATATTAAGATAGAGCTATATCTGTATTAGAAGTAAGCTCTCTATTTTATATAGAATAAAGAGTAGAACTATAGCGCAGAAGACGCATAACTAGCGTAAGAATACTCTCTAGGCGCTAAGGCTTTGCAATAATAGTTATAAGTTCTATTATCTTATTATTATTAGCAAGAATACGCACTATAAGCAGATAATAAAGAAAGTATATATTATATTACTAGAAAGAGCTTTATTAATATTATTTATAATATAAGTATTATTCTATTACTATGCTAGTTCTGCGTTTTATATAGCTAGCTACTATTAAGTACTATTAAGCACTATTAAGAACTATCTCTATTAGTACCTAGCTAGACCTTAGAGAAGCGCTTCTAAATTTATAGAAATAGGCTTAAATTACTACTAGTCTATGCGCAGATTTACAACCTTAGATCCTATACTCTATAGTCTATCTTATAAAATTATTTTTATACTCTGCTTACTTAGGCCTTAACTATAGTCTCCTAGCTAACTAAGTTAATACTCTTAGAATATAAATTAGTCTAGTATATTCTATCTATCTTACAGCTCTATAATAACAACGTACGTAGCTTCTATTAGTATAGTTACCTCTATAAATACTATTAAAGTAACTATAATCTAAAGTCTAACTAGATCTCTCTATTTAGTAAGCTTATAGTTAATATCTTACTATATTATACCTTCTAGCATAACTAAGATATTCTTATTATAGAACTTCTTTCTTAAGCCTAACTACATTACTACTTATATAACTAGTTTATATAATAATATAAGAGTATTAGAATAGATTTTCTTTAGTAGTAGTAGTATTCTAGCTACTTTCTTATCCTCTTTAGTAGCAGAGCTCTAGGTTTAGTATTATAGCTATAAGGTACTAAGAGTCTTATATATACTCTTAATATATTTAAACTCTGCGCTTACTTTAAGTAAGATATCTAGGTTTACTATATAGTAGTTTTTATTACCTAGATAGTTAAATGTATTCTCTGCGCTTTTTACTGTTATGCAAATAATATAGTAGCTAATTATCTTAAATTAGGCTACTCTTAATTTAGTAGGCAAAAGATAAGCTATAATCGGCTTTAGTTCTAAGGCGTTTAAAGATTTATTTTAAGCTAATTACTATAAGTCTAAGGACGTTTCTATCAGGAGACTTATCTATACTATTACTTAGCATCTTCTACTATGCTAAGAAATCTTAGTAGTTTATAGCTTTAGAAGAAAGTAAAGAACTTACTCTTAATAATAGATATTAGATTAGCCTATTAGTTGCTTATCTTTAATATTCTTTTCTATATAAATCTTAGTATATTCTTTACTTCTTTTATAGTTAGTTTCTTATACTATCTAATATCTTAAATTAGTCTACGCTATACCTTATATTAGTAACTATGTTATACTATTACTTATTTATTACTAGGCTATTAATATCTAAAGTTTAAGAATGCTAGAGAGATAAGATCTTTGCAGTTAACGCGTAGACTCTATTATATATCTTATAGGTATATTTGCTTATTACTTTATCTACTGCGCTGCTATATTCTAGATAGAGCCTATGCTTTCTATTAGTATTCTTAGTTATACTTTTAAAGATTCTTATAAAACTTAGCTATAATTATGCTCTCTAACTTATAATTATAAAATTTATTAAATATAGTTTATCTCTATATAGTAATATAACTAGAAAGTAGTATTATATTTATTTCTACTTAAAGAATGCTTTTATATATAATTATTTACTATACTATAACGCTTATAGTATTATTAGCTCTAAATATATATCTATCTATCTTTCTAAAGCTGCAGACTAATATAAACTATGCTGCTAATAGTGCTAAATAGTGCTTTATAGCCTTAGAGTGCATAGTAGATATATTTGCCTCTGCTATTATCTAGTAAACTATTTCTATATACTCTAGAATCTTTAGTATAAAGGTCTATAGTCTAACTAACTTATTAATAGCAGTAAGCTTATTAGTAAGAGTAGTAGTAGTATTAGTTTATATCTTTACTACCTTCTTATTTATTAGTATACTTATATTCTCTAGAGCAGAGTTACTAAAGATGCAGAACCTTATAACTAGCAGATTACTTAGGTTATATAATATAGAGTTTACAGAATCTATTATAACTATCTTATTCTTCTAAGCATTAGCTATACGCTTTAACTAGTTATTATTATAGCTACTTATTAAGATCTAGCGTTAAAGGATAAGACTCTTTTACTTAGGCATTTTATACTTCTATCTAGTTCTTAAAGTAAACGTGTCTTATAAGAATAGCAAGCACTATTACTTATATTTTACTTATGCCTATAGCATTAGTAAAAATTCTGCTATTATTAAATAATAACTCTTTAAAGTAGAGAATATATATATCTATAAGCTAGTATAGAGTAAAGTTATAACTAACTCTCTAATATGCTAGTAGCTTTATTATATACTTATTCTAGAAGTTATTAATTAAAATGCTAAAGAATACTATAGCTAAAGTCTACTCTTCTAGAGTATAGTATTCTATTACTATCTCTACTCTTGCAGAGAGACTATCTCTTATTCTAGTTTATTTATTAGTAGAGTAAATAGTAGTTATCTATCTTCTATAGTAAACTTACTTAGCATTTAATAAAGCTTTAAGCCTTTTCTTTTATTCTCTAGTAAGATTCTTTGCTATTATTATCTTCTTATTCTCTAAGTTATCTTTAGAGTTAATATCTAAGCTACTATCTAAGTAGTAGTTATTACTATCTAGCAAGCTATCTAACTTAGCCTTACGCTTCTAAGCTTTTTTCTCTCTCTTCTCTTTTTTAGTTTTAGCTAACTCTTCTTCTTTACTTACTTTTCTAAGCTATACTTCTAATTCTAACCTCTATCTTTTAATTAATTAAGCGTAGGCCTTTATTCTTATCTTTCTAGTAGTAGTATTACTATTACTATTAGAGTAATATAGGCTGCTATAATTCTTATTTTCTTTTTCTTTTATATTTATATCTATCTGCTTTAATGCATCTGCTTCGCAGACCTTAAGGCGCTTCTTAGAGTATTTATCTAGTAGAATAAGAAATTATTAGACTCTCTTCTTAGATAGTAAGAGCTATTTAGATAGTTTATTAAAATAGAATTATACTGTATATAAATATTAGTAGAGTATATATTAGTTTAAGTTTTTCTATTCTACCTATACTAGAAATACTTAGTAATTTTATTATCTAGCATAATAGTATTACTTCTTTAAGCTTTCTTAATTTAATATATAAGTTAATAGTATTTAGCAAATTATTATTATTCTTAATAGGCATTACTATTAACGTATCTATTACTAGAGATATACCTACTTTATATAAATTAGAGAGCTTATACGCTAAAAAAAAAATTATAGAGATATTATACTTAATGCGCTAGATTCTAATATTAAAGTCTTTACTTCTCTACCTATATCTAACAATCTATTATTATTAGCTCTATTAAGAGTACTACTTAGTAGATAGAGATTAGACTAACTACGTTTGCATTAGCTAGTAAAAATAGCCTAGTAAGTAATATAAAGCCTTATTTATTAGCTATTAATGCTATAGATGTATTAGATATAATAGATGAAGACTATAGTTATGCTATCTTAGATAGTATTAGCGTTAGCATATTATAAAGAATCCTTAGTCTTAACTTTATTACTAAAGTGCTATAATTTAGTTACTATTATATAATAGATAATTATAGCTACTGCTTTGCAAAAGACTAGAGAAGTTTATATATCTTATAGTTATAGATAGGTTACTACTACTAGCTAAATATTTAAAAACTGCATATATAGACTTATCTAATATTTAAGTTAGAGTTTTAGTCTTAAATCTTTTTTTCTTAAACCTAGCTTAAGATATATCTAGCAAACTTCTCTACTAGATTATAAACGCTAAGGTTTAAGAGACTATATCTTACCTCTAATTCTCTTATAAAATGCTGTTAGTCTCTACTATCTAAGATTTAATATTATACCTAGCACCTTATAGTAGTAGTAACTATACTATAAACTATATTATTCTCTTAGATTACTTAGCTTATCTTAAGCTTAGCTTTATAGTAGTAAGTAAGCAGAGGTAGTATTATAAGTATAGATAGCTACTATAGATACGTAGTTAGATATAGATATTGCTTAGAAAAGTATACATATATATAGAATAGTTATAGTAAGAAGATTATAGAAAGTAATTAGAAATTAAAGAAACTTTAGCATAAGTATAGATAGGTAGTAGGTTAAAGTTAAGATAAAGTTATATAAATAATAATATTTTAACTTAAGAGCTGCTCTATATAGCAGGCATGCCTTAGTTTAGTAGAACTTAATTATATTAAATAGGCTAATTACTACAGCCTAGTAGCTATCTATATTTTCTAGAATAGTATAGTACTATCTCTTACTATTCTCTGCCTACTATAGGCTCTACGCGCAGAGCACTAAGAGAATACTATATAGAAGAGTATTAGTCTAACTTTTCTTAGGCTAGCATGCATTAAACTATAGAGTAATTAGTTTATTCTATAGTTATCTAAAGTTAGAGTTAGAGCAGCTTTAAGTATAATGTTATTTAGATATAGTATAGTAGTTATTATCTTTATTAGTTTAAGATAGTATAATACTATCTCTTACTATCTCTCTCTACTACTATAAGCTCTACGCATAGAGTACTAGAAGAATATTATATAGAGAGTATTAGTCTAACTTTATTAGGCTAGTATGCATTAAACTATAGAGTAATTACTTTATTCTATAGTTCATCTAAAGTTAGGTTTAGAGCAGCTTTAAGCATTAAATATTATTTAGATATAGTATAGTAGTTATTACTCTTTATTAGTCTAGAGCAGTATAGCACTATCTCTTACTATCTTTATCCTTTCTAAGCGCTAGGTATTAGAGAATATATTGCTTAGAGTCTATAAGTCTAGCTTTATTAGGCTAGTAGGCATTAAATTATATATTTATTACTCTATCTAGCTATTATTTAAAGTTAGAGTTAGAGTATATTTTAAGTATAATATTACGTAGAAGTTATATAGAATCTAAGAGCCTTATTAGTCTAAGGTAGTGCAGCACTATCTCTTATAGTTCTTCTCTACTATTATAACTTCTAGGCGCTAGGTACCTAAGAGAATAGTATATAGAGATTATAAGTCTAGCTTTGCTAGGCTAGTAGGCATTAAATTATATATTTATTACTCTATCTAGCTATTATTTAAAGTTAGAGTTAGAGTATCTTTTAAGCATAATATTACGTAGAAGTTATATATAATCTAAGAGCCTTACTAGTTAGAAGTAGTATAGCACTATCTCTTATAGTTCTTCTCTACTATTATAACTCTTAGGCGCTAAATATCTAAGAGAATAGCGTATAAAAAGTATTTCTTTAGCTTTGCTAAGCTAGTTAAGCAGAGTAGATTATAGACCTAGTAAGCACTAAACTATAGTAAAGCTCTTAGTAGTAACTCTAATAAAATAATATATTCTAGATTACTACTAAGCTCTAGCAAAATTTCTATCTACCTTTGCTAAATAAGAATAGTAAAGAGATAACTTAGATATATTTAAAACCTTTTCTAAAACTAGATAAGATATCTTATAGCACTAAATATATCTAGATTTCTCTATAAACTTTTTAGTGCGCTCTTAGAGACTATTAGCTACTATCTAAAGTTAGAGTTAGAGTAATCTTAACTATAATATTACTTATATTAATAGTAGAAGTTATTATCTTTATTAGTCTAGAGCAGTATAGTATTATCTCTTACTATCCTTCTCTACTACTAGTATAAGTCTTAGTTACTAGATATTAGAAAGAATATAGAGTTGCAGGTCTATCTGTAAGTAGCTTAATAATTAGAGAGAAAAAAGAAGAGAGAAAAATAAGTAAGATTTATATACTTACTAGCACTAGCATAGAGCTGCTAAAAAGTAAGTAAAAAAAAAATTAATAGCAGAGTAAGTATCTCTTTGCGCTTCTTCTTGCTATAAACGTATTACTATCTAGAGAGCTAAATTATTATAACTACTATATTAAAGAAGCTAGTAAGCTTACTCTAAGAGTAGCTAATTAGAGTAGAATCTATACGCAGAGATAAGAATTACGTAATATTAAATTATACTATATTATACTCTCTATTTAACTTATAGTAGTAAAAGTAGTGCTTAGTATCTAGAAACCTAGTTACTTAACTAGATCTAGAAGAGAGAGTAAGATAAGTATATAGAATAGAAAAGAGTTATAGAGTCTTTAGTAGCATAAGACGATAGTAAGCAACTATCTATAACTATAGAATAATAGTAGGTAACTATCTATAACTATTAGCTACTAGAGCTAAGCAGGAACTAGCAATATAGTAGAATAAACTTATTATATATAGCTGTTAATCTACGCAAGAATATTATAAATAATAACTCTAACGCTATTTACTTATTTATAAAATAATACCTCTTCTATAATAATATAGTTTCTCTCTATTTCTGCGTATAGATTGCTTCTATATAATATATAGCTTCTAGCCTAAAATCTACGTAGAGCTTGCTAAATACATAGCTAAATGCTATTTCTAATATCTTATATAATAGAGTCTAGAACTATCTAAGAATATTTATAAAATACTTTAGTTAAACAAAATATATATATTATTAAGTAATAAGTATAATACTGCTTAAGATAGAAAGATATATATATATGCAGCAGATAGCTTAAGCTCTACTATAATAGTATATAATTATATTAAGAAGAATAAAAATATAGACTTAGTAATAGCTAATAGTATTTTAGATACACTAGATATATGCGTAAAGAACAACCTTATTAGATAAAAGAGCCTATTGTTAATATCTACGTAGACGTAAGAAGTACTATTTTAGATATATAATAAGCAATTTAGTAGAAGAACCTAGTAATAGTAGAGTCTATAACTATAAAATAAGTATATAATACTTTCTCTAATATAATCTAGACTAAGTTTACTAGCTCTAATTACGTTAATATCTTTAATTTAGACTTTACCTTTTTATTTACTGCATAGCTATAATAGATTAAATATATGCTAGAAGATATTAATAGCTTCTTTATAGACGTATAATTATATAACTTATATATAAGATTACTATTTTAATTAGACTACTAATAGCAAGAGGTAATATTAGTAATATAGTCTAGTATATAAGATAATATTTAGATATAAGAGGATATTACTAAGACGTTTAGTCTTTCTAGACTTAAGGCTAACTAATATTTTTTTATATATTAGAATATCTTATTACTAATTACGTTTATAATTAGCTATTGCCTATTTGCAGATAAATTAGTATATGCTCTAAGCTAATTCTTCTTAGGTAATATAGATAATCTTATTTGCGTTTATTATAAATTATATTCTAGAGACTAGTAGTAGAACATATAATAAAGCTTACTAGATAGAGTAATAGTTATGCTAATTATTATATTAGTTAATAAAACATAACTCTTACTTATATTAGAAGATATAGTAGTATAGCTAGTCTACGTTATAATTAGAAATCTATTCTATAAAGTCTAACGTTAGAGATTAACACCTAGTACTCTTCTAGCTAAGTTTATTTCTATAACTAAGATTTATAATTCTCTTCTTAAAAGTTAAGTATATTATTATTATATAAGTAAGCTTCTATTATATAAGTTTAAGCACTATTATATTAGCCTATATAGTAGAATACTATTACTTACTATCTAATATAGTCACTAGAAAACGCAGCTAAGTCTAGAATACTACTTATATGCGTAGATAGATAAATAAGGCAGTATTACCTAACTATTTACGTAATATTAGCTAACTATAAAGAATAAGTACTCTTAACTAGTATAAAGAAAAATTGCTATTGTATACGTTATACTATTACACCTAATAATAGAGAGAATTTATATAGATCTTATCTATAAAGAATAGAGTAATTTACTTAGCTATAATAAGAGAGATATCTTAATAAAGGATATAATAACTTTATATATCTAGTTAATTATTTTAGATAGAAGCACTATAACTTTAATATTTATATATCTTTAGTAATAGATATATTATACTTACTGCTTAAAAGTTTAGTAATAAAGATGCTAGACTTTATATAAGATATATTAGATAATATCTATTCTAGCAGCAGAAAGACCTAAGATAATAGTACTATACTAGTAATATAAGAATCTAGTAGTACTTAGTTAAACGAGCGCTTCTATTAAGTAATGCATAGTACTAGCCTAAAGCGTTTTAATAATAAGAGAGCATTTATAGAAGTCTTCTAATAGACTAGCATAGAGTAAAAGATAATTATATAATAGCTTATAGCTATTATATCTCTATTATTTATATTAAAGGCGCCTTTTATACTGTATTTTATTCGTATAGTATATAATCTAGTTATACTAGCGCAATATAAGAGTTATAATAAGAATACCTTAGCTTATATTTAAGAAGCACTAGAGAGAATAAATATATTTAAGAAGAAATTTTAAGTATATTAGTAAATGCTAAAGAAAGAAAAGAACTTTAATTATTCTAAGTAGCACGCGTTAATATATATTATATAAGATATACGTATATATAGAGCTTTAGATAGTATATGCACTAGAGCAAATAGCAAAGTATATTATATTACTATAATAAAATAGTTCTACTCTATAATAAATAAGAAAGAGTATATACTATAAATATACTTATTTATTCTAGATATAAAACGCAAACTAGAGGTATTATTAAAAAATAAGCTAGACTAAAAGAAGATAGTAATTACTCTCTACTATTAGCATAAAAAAGCGTTAAAAAAGTATAAAATACGTAATCTAGTGTTAGTTAATAGTTCTAAGCGAGGCTAGTATAGGCACTACTAACTAATACCTAAACTTCTTAAAAATTGCCTTAGGGCATAATAACAACTACTCTGCTCTAAGCTAGGCTTAAGAAGCATAATTTTTATAATATGCTTAACTATAGAAAAGTAGTGCGCGTAGTTACGCGCAGATTAAGAATAGATTTTACATTTAGTATCTAAGTACTGCAGTCTTCTATCTCTTTATATCTTTATATTGCTATTACTATTACTATTATTGCAACTGTTATTAAATATCTTATAATCTAATAAATATTAAGGTATATCCTCTTCTTAGCAATCTACTACTCTTTCTAATACTTAACCTTACTAGATTGCGTTATATTGCCTTTAATACTATTAAAGCCTAACAGCTAATATATCGTTAAGATTGCGCATTTAAGCTTATCTAGATACGTTAGCTTACTAGCTATATTTAAAAGCAGCTAGTAGATAGATAGCTATGCTGCTACGTTGTTAATATTGCAGAATTAGTTCTATAAGTTAGTTATTAGCTCTCTTGCTACTAACTACCTTCTTGCGCAATATAACGTTAGTTATATTATACTATAAGATAGCAGTAGCATTATATATCTCTATATCGTAGACGTAATTAAGATATACTAGCTAGAATATGCGCTGCTAAGTTACTCTATCTCTAGAAATAATTCTTATATAGATAAGAGAGCAATAAGCAAGCAAGCAGCTATGCTTATAGACTAGGTAGCAGAGTATTACGCAGTAACAGATTCTTATAGCTATAAGAAGAATTTTCTTAAGAAGCTTTAGAAGCTAGCAAGCGTTAAATAGATAGCGATAATTCTAAGAGCAACGCATTTAATATAGCTGCTTTTTTGCAGAGCACCTACTACTATAGGTACTAAGCAAGGCAGCTTATTAGCAGTAAGCCTATCTATTAGATTATAAGATTCTAGAGTATTAGTAATATAGAAAAGTTGCTTGATAAGAGCAGAAGAGGCTGTTGCTGTATTATATTAGTAAGATTAACTAGAGTATAAAATATAGTTACAAAATATAGTTTATAAAATTAGTAGCTGAAGCTAACTATAAATATACTTATATAATTCTTAGAGGATAGCACTACTAGTAGCTAACTATGCTACTATAGTTAAATAGAGTTAACTATCTACTACTATTAATATCTAAGATTATACTTATTCTATAAGAGTAATATGCTCTCTTCTCTTCTGCAGGCTTAGATAGTTAATACTAGAAATATAGCCTTATTTAATAAAATTGCCTCTAAGTAAAGTTGCTGTAAATATAGTAATATCTAACTTTATATATATAGCAGCAGTATTTATCTATAATAAACGCTAGATAGTAGCAGGCTAACTAATTACTTCTTATAATAAGAACTATTTAGATATTAACCTATCTTAAGTTAGCTATATAAGTATATAGATTTACTCTTCTATAAAGTACTAGCAGTTCTCTAGTAAGAGATATAATAACTCTAAATACTATAATAAGGAGGTTATAAGATACGTACCTAACTAGCAATAGATAGGCTTCTAGCGTAGAGACTATATTTAGATATAAGAATTTAAGCATAGAGATAATAGATAATAGTCTAGAATAGTAATAGATAGTAGAGTAGTAGCCTAGCTCTACTTAATACTTATAATTATTAACTATACTTGCTATAATAAAGATAGAAAATATATAGCATATATTAGAGCATTCTCTAAGATATTGCTATTTAATAACAATAGATAGATTAATAATACTACTAGAATATTAAGTATACGTTAATAGGCTTAGAACGTAGCCTCTAAACGCTAGATATTATAAGCTTTTAAGTTTTATAACCTAAGTATAATTATCTGCTTAGTGCACTTAGTACTAAGAGACCTGCCTAATTTAATAACTTATACTACTATATCTTACTATATTAATAACTATATTAACTAAGATAAATATAACTGCCTATACTTACTAATATTTAATATTAATTTTACTGCGCATGCTATAAGAGTATTAATAGAAGTAAATATAAAATAACTAAGAATAGCTCTTTATATATAATTTATAAATCTTAAAGTAAACGTTAATTGCTTATATTAAGTCTTCTTCCTATATTAAAATTTTCGTTAATAGAGAGATATAGCAGAAGCTATATCTTATACTCTTACTGCATCTTACTTATTTATTCTTCTTATTCTTATCTTCTATACTTAAATCTATCTCTCTATTCTTCTCTAGATTACTCTTACTCTCTCTAAAGCTCTTAATATTACTATTCTCTTAACTTATCTTAAGTCTGCTTTGTTCTTCTTCTTCTACTATGCTGTTCTATACGTTAGCATTATAAAACTTAGAAAGATCTTCTACTTTAATAGCTTAAGATTTTCATTAACTAAGCTCTTATACTTATTAAGTTAGTTGCCTATATAGTGTATAGAAACTATGCTAATCTTAATTCTTTTTCTTCTTAATAATATAGAAGTCTTATTACCTGCTAATGCTAACGCAGGCATAATACTATATAATAAATCTAATAAGTATAAAGGCCTAGTTAATAAGAATCTTAAGCTATTAAAGTAGAAGATCTCTATAGATTATTAGCTAGATAATTATATAAGCTAGACTAGAGTTATAAAGACGCT
The DNA here is from genome assembly GCF_000146915.1 of Parastagonospora nodorum SN15. Classification (NCBI taxonomy): domain Eukaryota; kingdom Fungi; phylum Ascomycota; class Dothideomycetes; order Pleosporales; family Phaeosphaeriaceae; genus Parastagonospora; species Parastagonospora nodorum. The sequence goes on along the minus strand of NW_001884559.1, from coordinate 3,340 downwards.
ACGCAGCATGCGCTTTATCTCTATAAATAATAACTTATTAAGATATAAGCAGTAATAATAACTACTTATACTATAATAGTTCTCTAAGATAAATAATAGTACTCTACTATTAATAATAGAATTCTAAATTGCTATATCTTTATAATTATAACACTACTATAATAAATATAGAAACGCTTATCTAGAGATAGTATCTATAATATAATAACCTTAATAAGCAATAAATATAAGATACTATATATAGAAGTTAAGAGAGAGATAAGAGAATAAGCTATATTATATTAGTCTCTGCAAACAATAACTATAAAAGAGCATATTAGATAGATAGCAAGAGTAGTTATATTATAATAGAATAGCCTACTATAAAGTATAGCGCCTAATAGTTACCTACGTATAATTACGTACTTAGCAGTCTAATATAATTATAATATAATATAATAGATATACTCTAAGCGACGCAAAATATAATATAACTATAATTCTAAGACTAAGTAGTAGAATAATAATAGATATGCTAAGGCTATAGTCTATAGTGCTAGATAGTCTAATACTATAAATAATGCTTCTTAACTATTAACTATTCTAGTAGCTAGTGCATATAAATAGAATTAGATTCTTATATAAATAAACTAACTGCTATATATGCGCGATAACCTAGCAATAGAATATAAAGATATTAGTAGCCTTAACTATATATAGTTTATATAGATACTTAAGAGAGAGATAGAGTTTAAGAATAAACGCAGTAGCATATACTACTATATAAAAACAGTAGATAGTTAGACTTATATATAAATACTAGTTCGCAGTATTGATACACGAGAACAGTGAAGTACTGATCCACGTGACTGAGCTGACTAAGCTCAGGAAGTAGACTAACGTTTCTCCGTAATCTGTTTGTATATTTAAGCCAGCTCTTCTGATACATTAGAAGAGCAGTGATCAATACAATCTTTTCTCTTAAGTTTGCTCAGCCATAACAGTTATGAGCCCAGCGCTATAGGATCACAGAGTTGATTCTCTACTGTGCATCTTGTATTTGCTGAGTACTTAAATTAATCATTCTACTACTCTTATTCCTCTCAAACCTCCTAAATCATCCTAACGACATTAGTCTAAATGGACTAAACAGACTAGACAAAACTTCCTTCTACAGTCACCCTTTAAGCTCGTAAAGACTGGCTAGCATAGTACATTTAGCTTAAAGTTCACGCTATCGGAAAGCGAGTATAGGACCATGTCAATCTAGATAGCCTATCGCAACCCGATCTTCTTAATAACGCTCCCCCATACCTAGGATTATCTACTAAGCTAGTTAAGCTAAAGGATCCTCCTGCTAGAGCTACTAATAAAGCGAAAGCTGATTACGAAAAGTCTTTACAAGAATATATCAAAGATATCGAAGCCTACGAAGTTTTGTTAGCTGACTACAACGAGAGAGTCCGATAATAGAAAGTTCTTACCGCCGAATGGTCTCGAAAAGCTGCTGCACTCGCAAACCTCTAAGACTAGATCACGAAAACAGTCTTACCGGACCTTCTCGAGCCGGTACAGATCAGGCTTTCCCGAACAGACGACTTAAGCCTCTAATCATAACTTAAACTGCTCAAAGATCAGCTAGCCCTGAGTGAGGCCACGACTCAGAATCAAATTAGATAGGAGTACTAAGCTCACCTAGACAAAGCTAAGCACGGCAGGATCGGGCTAGAGAAGTAGTTCAACGAATAGCAAACTCTCTATGCCTAAGCCCAGACGTACGACGTCCTAGAGGTTAAAGGGACTATTACTCTTACCAACTTTCTTAAGGCAATTATAGCGAAATACGCCCCAGAATAGGCCCGACAGAAACGAGCGGAAGTCGTAGAAAGGGCATCTCTAGGAAAGGACGATATGATATTAGACAATGTTGCCACAGTGTTTAACGCTATGCTAAGCGAGCAATCTAGAAACGCTAGAAAAGGAAAGGGACTGTTGATCTTTGCAGTACTAACTCTAAATAGGCAAACTGCTCAAAACAGCTCAACCGGAAAAACTGAAAAAGGCCCGAAAGTATACCCGTGCATCAGGTCTTACCCGCAAAAGCCCTAATTAGACAAGTTTCATCGTTGGAAACTAATCACCTGTCTTAAGCTTTAAACAGCGGTGACAGGATCAGCCTCTAGCAATCTAATTAAGCTCAACGATGTGGATAAGAAAAAGATCTTAGAACGGTACAATAAGCCTGAATAGCAGAGATCTCCGCGAACAGATCAAAAAGTTAGGTTAGTCTACTACTCTAAGAAAGGAAAGATTAGATAAAGATTACCCTATCGCTATTCAAGCAAGCTTAATTAATCTAACCCTCTTTACAAAAGAGTTACTAGGGGTCTACAGCACTACTTTCAATCAGCACCTACTACACCGATCTACAATCCTTAATAGTAGAGCATGCGTCTACTTAGTAAATAATCGCAGTCTAATTAAAAAGGGAACGTTTGTTAAGGCTACAAATAGAGAGTGCGTTAAGGCAGGAAACCTAATACTTACCTATTAATAGTGTTAGTACTCAGGATCATGAGAAACCTTATAATTAGACTAAATAGGCCTATATATAGTAGACCTCACACTTACTAACGTAAAGGTCGTTAAAGGTTTCTACCTTAATATCGTCTTAGAAGCAAGACTTCGAGATCAAGGAAACGTCTAGTATACTAGTTAGGATCGAACTCTCTAATATAGTAACCTATCTGAGAACAAGTTGCTCTATACGCTCATTAGGAAGTACAACCTTAACTTCTTAGAATTAATTAAGTCTTCCTATTCTCTAGTCTCTACTATTGTGAAAGCTGTGCTAAGATCATATCATCTGCAAAGAAGAGGTAGTGATGAGCAAATATAGCACCAACGATTAGGTCATCTTGGACAAAGAGCACTGCAGGCTTTAACTAAACATGCACAAAACGTTGAGATCACTAGTATTAGGAGGATTAAATGCGAACATTGTGCAACAGCACATGCCTCTTAGGTAATCTTAAGAAGACTAAAAGAGAGATCACCTCGACCCTTCTATTAGATCTTATAGGACCTGTTTGATATGCATTTAGGACGATTAGGAGAGCAATAGTCATTGCTAATAAAGGATAATTATTCTAGAAAGATTAAGAACAACAATCTTCTATTAAAGTTGCTGCCTAAGATTATGAAAGTCATCGAAAGGTACTACTAGAGGGTGAGAACAAAATACAACCTTTCGATCGTAAAGATATACTAAGACAGTAATTAGGCAACGCGACCGTAGACGAGGACGATCAAGATTTAAGAAATAGGCAGATGAAAATAGGATCGCTATTAAAGCTACTCC